>NC_091299.1:18825430-18830430 GCF_038502225.1 Cherax quadricarinatus | reverse complement strand
AGGAGAGGTTAAGGGAAATCAACCTGACGACACTGGAGGACAGGAGAGATAGGGGGGACATGATAACGACATACAAAATACTGAGAGGAATTGACAAGGTGGACAAAGACAGGATGTTCCAGAGATTGGACACAGTAACAAGGGGACACAGTTGGAAGCTGAAGACACAGATGAATCACAGGGATGTTAGGAAGTATTTCTTCAGCCACAGAGTAGTCAGTAAGTGGAATAGTTTGGGAAGCGATGTAGTGGAGGCAGGATCCATACATAGCTTTAAGCAGAGGTATGATAAAGCTCACGGCTCAGGGAGAGTGACCTAGTAGCGATCAGTGAAGAGGCGGGGCCAGGAGCTCGGACTCGACCCCCGCAACCTCAACTAGGTGAGTACAACTAGGTGAGTACACACACACACACACACACACACACACACACACCTTTCTTTTACTAGCATCTCTACCTATTGTGTCTCACTAGGGGAGGCGCAGAGATAACATCATCTCTGAGATGAACCAAACACCACCACTGATGTCCAATAACATCAAGAAGTTAAGATGGGCTAAGTGTCGAAGGTGTACATCTTTATAACATAAACAAACCAAGTATCAAGTCACACGACATACACATCTCAGATTTATGTGCTCTGTGCAAGACAAAGATATGACTGACACAGAGCACAACTCTAGATGCTCTGTACAAAACAAAGATTTATATGTCTTATATAGAGCATAATTTAAATGTTCTGTTAAGCAGATATATTTATATTCTGTATTAAAAAAATGTAAATCCTAATGAGAACTATGAAAAAACTAACAAAAGATGTGCCACTGCAAAAGAGAAGAATAAAGAGAACGCGGAAGAGAAAGACAGAAACAAGACAGGAAGAAAAATACGTAGACAGATAGAGACTGCCAGACAGACAGCTGTAGAATGGGAGGAAAAACACAGAAAAGCGAGAGAAGAATAGACCAGAAAACATGGAGACGAATAGACGAATTGACGAATGACAGACACAATGACAAAGAAATCAAAGAGACCGGATAAAACGAGACGGGGATCGACGGACGGAAAGACAGCAGGTGCCGGAAGAAACGAGACGGGGACCAACGGACGGACAGAAAATGCTGAACGCAGAGGAAAACCCAGTTTCCCATTTGGCTTACAGGTGCTGGCGGAATGAAGGAAGGTGGCGGGAGAGAAGGCCGGCCAGAGATACTGTAGAGTTACTTGGCCAGCCATCATGGTGGCGAGAGAGATAGCGAGAGCCGGGAGATACTTCCCCCCTCCTCTGGTGAGCTATAGAGAGAGGAGAGATGTTCATTTCTCTGTGAGATTTACAGGAAGATGCTCATTCCTCTGTGAGCTTCACGGGGAAATGCTCATTCCTCTGTGAGATTTACAGGGAGGAGGGACGCTCATTCCTCTGTGAGCTTTACAGAGAGATGTTCATTCCTCTATAAGCTTCATGGGGAAATGTTCACTCCTCCGTGAGCTTTACAGGGAGATGTTTTACAGGGAAGAGAGATGCTCAATCCTGTGAGCTTTACAGGCCAGAGGGGAGGGGGAGGGGGAGGGGGAGGGGAGGGGAGAAGAAGA
This sequence comes from Cherax quadricarinatus, assembly GCF_038502225.1. Classification (NCBI taxonomy): domain Eukaryota; kingdom Metazoa; phylum Arthropoda; class Malacostraca; order Decapoda; family Parastacidae; genus Cherax; species Cherax quadricarinatus. The sequence goes on along the minus strand of NC_091299.1, from coordinate 18,828,837 downwards.
AATAGAGGGGAAGGGGTGTTTGGTTTTATATTCAAATACGTCATTCTTAATTATTTTATTTTTTCATGCTTCTTTTTTCATTTTCTCACGAATTTCTTCTTCCCTTTCTTTACAGGGAACTTTTTTTTTTTATCCCCCTCTTCAGTCCCTGACATAGAAACACATGAGTTTTATATTTCGAAGCAACGCTCTTCTTGCCGAATAAGGCAGGCGAAAATTTGTGTATGCAATAATTTCTTAAAAATCACTATGAACCTAACGAAAAAATATATTTCATTGTGTTTATTTATTATTAAATTATTGTGAACTTATCTAAAATACATTTAGTTGGAATAGGCTAAGTTATATTGCGCTTGTTATAACAAGGTTAGGTAAGTTTTCTAAGGTTCTTTTGGCACAAAATTATTAATTTTTGCATTAACATAAATGAAAAAATATGTATTTTTAAACGTACAAAAGAAAATTTTAGAAATGACTCAATTTTAAATGAGTTCTTATTAACTGGCTAATTTTACCTATTCTGCACTACACATACACACACACACACACACACACACACATATACACATACACACACACACACACACATACACACACACACACACACACACACACACACACACACACACACACACACACACACACACACACACATATACACACACACACACACACACACACACATACACACACACACACACACACACACACACACACACACACACACACACACACACACACAGACTCAGAAGTGTCCTTGTTTGCAGATGATGTGAAGTTAATGAGAAGACTCAAATCGGATGAGGATCAGGCAGGACTACAAAGAGACCTGGACAGGCTACAAGCCTGGTCCAGCAACTGGCTCCTTGAATTTAACCCTGCCAAATGCAAAGTCATGAAGATTGGGGAAGGGCAAAGAAGACCGCAGACACAATATAGTTTAGATGGCCAAAGACTGCAAACCTCACTCAAGGAAAAAGATCTGGGGGTGAGTATAACACCGATCATATTTCCTGAGGCGCACATCAATCAGATAACTGCTGCAGCATACGGGCGCCTGGCAAACCTACGGATAGCGTTCCGATACCTCAGTAAGGATTCGTTTAAGACTCTGTATACCATTTATGTCAGGCCCATACTGGAGTATGCAGCACCAGTTTGGAATCCACACCTAGTCAAGCACGTCAAGAAATTAGAGAAAGTGCAAAGGTTTGCAACAAGACTAGTCCCAGAGCTACGGGGATTGTCCTACGAAGAAAGGTTGAGGGAAATCGGCCTGACGACACTGGAGGACAGGAGGGTCAGGGGAGACATGATAACGACATATAAAATACTGCGCAGAATAGACAAGGTGGACAAAGACGGGATGTTCCAGAGATGAGACACAGAAACAAGAGGTCACAATTGGAAGTTGAAGACTCAGATGAATCAAAGGGATGTTAGGAAGTATTTCTTCAGTCATAGAGTAGTCAGGCCGTGGAATAGCCTAGAAAGTGAAGTAGTGGAGGCGGGAACCATACATAGTTTTAAGGCGAGGTATGATAGAGCTCATGGGGCAGGGAGAGAGAGGACCTAGTAGCAATCAGCGAAGAGGCGGGGCCAGGAGCTGTGACTCGACCCCTGCAACCACAAATAGGTGAGTACAAATAGGTGAGTACACACATACACACACACACACACACATACACACACACACACACACATACACACACACACACACACACACACACACACACACATACACACACACATACACACACACACACACACACACACACACACACACACACACACACACACACACACACACACACACACACACACACACACACACACACACACACACACACACACACACACACACACACACACACACACACACACAGGACCAGTGCTATTTTTGTTATATGTGAATGACATGGTGGAAGGGATAGACTCAGAGGTGTCCGTGTTCGCAGATGATGTGAAGTTAATGAGGAGAATTAAATCAGATGAGGATCAGACAGACCTTCAAAGTGACCTGGACAGACTGGACACGTGGTCCAGCAACTGGCTTCTCGAATTCAACCCTTCCAAATGCAAAGTCATGAAGATCGGAGAAGGGTATAGAAGACCGCAGACAGAGTATAGGCTAGGTGGCCAAAGACTGCAAACCTCGCTCAAGAAGAAAGATCTTGGGGTGAGTATAACACCGAGCACGTCTCCGGAAGCACACATCAACCAGATAACTGCTGCAGCATATGGCGCCTGGCAAACCTGATGTTAGCGTTCCGATACCTAATTAAGGAATCTTTCAAGACACTGTACACCGTGTACGTCAGGCCCATACTGGAGTATGCAGCAGCAGTTTGGAACCCGCACCGGGTCAAGCACGTTAAGAAATTAGAGAAAGTGCAAAGGTTTGCGACAAGGTTAGTTCCAGAGATAAGAAGAATGTTGAGGGAAATCGGCCTGACGACACTGGAGGACAGGAGGGTTAGGGGAGACATGATAACAACATACAAAATACTGCGCAGAATAGACAAGGTGGACAGAGACAGGCTGTTCCAGAGATGGGACACAGAAACAAGGGGGTCACAATTGGAAGCTGAAGACTCAGGTGAGTCACAGGGATGTTCGGAAGTATTTCTTCAGTCATAGAGTGGCCAGGAAGTGGAATAGTCTTGCGAGTGATGTAGTGGAGGCAGGAACCATACATAGTTTTAATTAAGACGAGGTATGATAAAGCTCATGGAGCAGGAAGAGGGAGGACCTAGTAGCTTTCAGTGAAGAGGCGGGGCCAGGAGCTGAGTCTCGACCCCTGCAATCACAATTAGCTGAGTACACACACAATTTTTTTCCATTTTTTTTTTCATTTTCTTCCCAAATGCAGCTGAGAATATTGACCAGTTCGTCAGTGACAGAAATGCCTCGTAATAAAGTTGGTAGAGTTATCCACAGTATGTTGGATAAAAGAACACATGTGCAACTAATATGACACTTTATTGTGGCAACGTTTCGCTCTCCAGCATCTTTGTATTCATTTTTTTTGCCATATTTTTTTAGGGAAGGGAGGAATCTGATTTTTTTTCAATGCAGAGAGCAAAAAGTTGTGGAGACAATGTGGTTCAGCTGGAAAAAATTGTGTTGTTTATATACGACGTACAGAGGAGGGGATGAAAAGAGGGTTGATACTAGGTATTGAGAGGGGGAACTGAAAGGATGGTTGATACTAGGTATTGAGAGGGGGAACTGAAAGGATGGTTGATACTAGGTATTGAGAGGGGGGACTGAAAGGATGGTTGATACTAGGTATTGAGAGGGGGGACTGAAAGGATGGTTGATACTAGGTATTGAGAGGGGGGACTGAAAGGATGGTTGATACTAGGTATTGAGAGGGGGGACTGAAAGGATGGTTGATACTAGGT
>NC_091299.1:18790430-18820430 GCF_038502225.1 Cherax quadricarinatus | reverse complement strand
CACCACCCCCACCTACACTACCACCCTCACCTACACCACCACCTTCACCTACACCACCACCCTCACACCACTACCTTCACCTACACTACCACCTTCACCTACACTGCCACCCTCACCTACACCACCACCTTCACCTACACCACCACCCTCACACCACTACCTTCACCTACACCACCACCCTCATCTATACTACCACCCTCACCTACATTACCACACTCACCTACACCACCACCCTCACCTTCACCACCACCCTCACCTACACCACCACCCTCACCTACACTACCACCCTCACCTACACTACCACCCACACCTACATTACCACACTCACCTACACCACCACCCTCACCTACACCACCACCCTCACCTACACCACCACCCTCACCTACACCGCCACCTTCACCTACACCACCACCCTCACCTACACCACCACCCTCACCTACACAACCACCCTCACCTACACTACCACCTTCACCTACACCACTACCCTCACCTACACCACCACCCTCACCTACATCACCACACTCACGTACGCCACCACCCTCACCTACACCACCACCCTCACCTACACTACCACCGTCACCTACACTACCACCCTCACATACACCACCACCCTCACCTACACCACCACCCTCACATACACTACCACCCTCACCTACACTACCACCCTCACCTATGCTACCACCTTCACCTTCACTACCACCCTCACCTACACTACGACCATCACCTACACCACCACCCTCACCTACACTGCCACCCTCACCTACACCACCACCTTCACCTACACCACCACCTTCACCTACACTACCACCCTTACCTATACTACCACCCACACCTACACCACCCTCACCTACACTACCACCCTCACCTACACCACCACCTTCACCTACACCACCACCTTCACCTACACTACCACCCTTACCTATACTACCACCCTCACCTACACCACCCTCACCTACACTACCACCCTCACCTACACCACCACCTTCACCTACGCCACCACCCTCACACCACCACCTTCACCTACACCACCACCCTCACCTACACTACCACCCTCATCTATACTACCACCCTCACCTACACCACCACTCTCACCTACACTACCACCCTCACCTACACTACCACCCTCACCTACACGACCACCGTCACCTACACCGCTGCCTTCACCTACACCACCACCCTCACACCACCACCTTCACACCGCCACCTTCACCTACACTACTACCCTCACCTAGACTACCAACCTCACCTACACCACCACCCTCACCTACACTACCACCCTCACCTACACCACCACCTTCCCGTACGCCACCACCCTCACACCACCACCTTCACCTACACCACCACCCTCACCTACACTACCACCCTCATCTATACTACCACCCTCACCTACGCCACCACCCTCACCTACACTACCATCCTCACCTACACGACCACCCTCACCTACACCACCACCACCCTCTCCTGCACCACCACTCTCACCTGCACTACCACCCTAACCTACGCCACCTCCCTCACCTACACCAGCACCCTCACATACACCACCACCCTCGCCTACACCACCCCCCTCGCCTACACCACCACCCTCACCTTCACTACCACCCTCACCTACACTACCACCCTCACCTATACTACCACCCTTACCTACACCACCACCCTCACATATACCACCACCCTCACCTGCACTACCACCCTCACCTACAACACCACCTTCACCTACACCACCACCCTCACATACACCACCACCCTCGCATACACCACCACCTTCACCTACACCACCTTCACCAGCTCCGGTTTGAAGATCCTCTGTATCCCTCAACTTAGGAGTTGTCTCGACCAAACATGTTTGTGGCAACGAGTGGTTGGTCGACTCTTCCTGTTTTGACTGTCGTAGATCAACTTGCTGACGCCTAAGTTCCACAGATTCCACTCACTTTACGTTCGATGCGTATATGAATGGCGTATTGCGTCTCAACTTTACTTTGGTGCACTCTGCTGACTGGCTATGTTCTAGGTAGGGTGACCCTCCCACTAAAAAAGAAAAAACATTTACCATCACTCATTCAATCGCTGTCTTGCCTGAAGAGTACGTACATCACCTTCTCCGAACTGCAATATCCTCGCCACTCCTTCAGAGTGCAGGCACCGTACTTACCACCTCTAGGGCTCAAGTTCAGCTAACTGGTTTTCCCGAATCCCTTCATAAATGTTACTTTGCTCACACTCCAATAGCACGTCAGTGAAGGGGCAGGGCCAGGAGCTGAGACTCGACCCTTGCAACCACAACTAGGTGAGTATAACTAGGTGAGTACACACACGCACACACACACACACACATAGGTGTCAGAGTGGGTGCATGTGTTGAATGGGGTTCCACAAGGGTCAGTCTAAGGTCCGGTGCTGTTCCTTGCTTATATGAATTATATGACGGAAGGGATAGTCAGAGGTCTCCCTGTTTGCAGACGATACGAAAATATTGAGGAAAATACAAGCCGAAGTAGATAAGGTAAGCCTATAAGGGGATCTGGACAGGCTGCAGCCTGGTACGACAAATGGCTCTTGGAGTTAAACCCCAGCAAGTACAACGTTATGAAGATTGCGGAAGGACAAGGGAGACCTCAGACGGAGTACCGCCTAAGAGGTCAAATGCTGCAAAACTCACTCAAGGAAAAGGATCATGGAGTAAACATCATAACGAGCACATCGCTTGAGGCGCACATTAACCAAATAAATACTGCAGCATTCGGGCACCCGGCAAATCTGAGAATAGTGTTTCGTCATCTAAGTAAGGAGTCATTCACGACACTGTACACAGTGTATTTTTTTCATTTATGTGAATGTAAAAATTAATAATTTTGCACCAAAAGAACCTTGGAAAACTTACCTAACCTTATTATAACACGCGCAGTTTAATTTAGCCTAATTGAACTAAGTATATTTTAGATAAGCTTACAACAGTTTAATATACACTTATATATACTTATACTTATATTTAATATATGCTTATAGCCAAAGCTTGATGAAACACCAGGCTTGAACAAAGTTATTTCATCAAATTCTGTCACATGCAGTGAACTAGCGTGAGATTCTGAAATGCTTAACAATTCGCAAATGGGCGAAATTATTTACAAACGTTATCTCGCAGCCCACAGCAGGATTCAAACCTGTTTTCTAAGGAGTATGCAAGTGACCGTCTAGCTTCGGCTAGGAGGATTACTTATCTGGGATCTGGCTATGTAGATAAAGTACTGCATACGTTGGTGCAGAGTGTGCAGATTCAGTTCTGCTGTGGACTGAGAGATAATGTTTGTAAATAATTTCGCCCATTTGCGAATTGTTAAGCATGTGTGTGTGTGTGTGTATATATATATATATATATATATATATATATATATATATATATATATATATATATATATATATATATATATATATGTATATGTATATATATATGTATGTATATATGTATATATATATATATATATATACATATATATACATATATATATATATATATATATACATATATATATATATATGTATATATATATGTATGTATATATGTATGTATATATATATATGTATGTATATATATATGTATATATATATATATATATATGTATGTATATATATATGTATATGTATTTATATATATATGTATATGTATATATATATATATATGAGGATGGCATTCCAAAATTTTGGCCTATGATGATACCTATACTTTTTGTTTTTAATATGATAATTACTATGTTCAATATATATGGGAATGTTTATTGTACAATGATTATTAAATAACACCGGAAGGTTAAATAATAAATAACTTAATTTTTCTGAGATAATAACGTTGTTAGTCATAACTTGGTTTGTTGTATTAGTTATTGGTTCTCAAAGGTACTTGTCGATAGTGTGTGGGTGTACTCGCTTATTTGTGGTTGCAGGGGGTCGATTCATGGCTCCAGGCCCCGCCTGTGTGTGTGTGTGTGTGTACTCACCTAGTTGTACTCACCTAGTTGAGGTTGCGGGGGTCGAGTCCGAGCTCCTGGCCCCGCCTCTTCACTGATCGCTACTAGGTCACTCTCCCTGAGCCGTGAGCTTTATCATACCTCTGCTTAAAGCTATGTATGGATCCTGCCTCCACTACATCTCTTCCCAAACTGTTCCACTTACTGACTACTCTGTGGCTGAAGAAATACTTCCTAACATCCCTGTGATTCATCTGTGTCTTCAGCTTCCAACTGTGCCCCCTTGTTACTGTGTCCAGTCTCTGGAACATCCTGTCTTTGTCCACCTTGTCAATTCCTCTCAGTATTTTGTATGTCGTTATCATGTCCCCCCTATCTCTCCTGTCCTCCAGCGTCGTCTGGTTGATTTCCCTTAACCTCTCCTCGTAGGACATACCTCTTAGCTCTGGGACTAGTCTTGTTGCAAACCTTTGCACTTTCTCTAGTTTCTTCACGTGCTTGGCTAGGTGTGGGTTCCAAACTGGTGCCGCATACTCCAATATGGGCCTAACGTACACGGTGTACAGGGTCCTGAATGATTCCTTATTAAGATGTCGGAATGCTGTTCTGAGGTTTGCTAGGCGCCCATATGCTGCAGCAGTTATTTGGTTGATGTGCGCTTCAGGAGATGTGCCTGGTGTTATACTCACCCCAAGATGTTTTTCCTTGAGTGAGGTTTGTAGTCTCTGACCCCCTAGACTGTACTCCGTCTGCGGCCTTCTTTGCCCTTCCCCAATCTTCATGACTTTGCACTTGGTGGGATTGAACTCCAGGAGCCAATTGCTGGACCAGGTCTGCAGCCTGTCCAGATCCCTTTGTAGTTCTGCCTGGTCTTCGATCGAGTGAATTCTTCTCATCAACTTCACGTCATCTGCAAACAGGGACACCTCAGAGTCTATTCCTTCCGTCATGTCGTTCACAAATACCAGAAACAGCACTGGTCCTAGGACTGACCCCTGCGGGACCCCGCTGGTCACAGGTGCCCACTCTGACACCTCGCCACGTACCATGACTCGCTGCTGTCTTCCTGACAAGTATTCCCTGATCCATTGTAGTGTCTTCCCTGTTATCCCTGCTTGGTCCTCCAGTTTTTGCACCAATCTCTTGTGTGGAACTGTGTCAAACGCCTTCTTGCAGTCCAAGAAAATGCAATCCACCCACCCCTCTCTCTCTTGTCTTACTGCTGTCACCATGTCATAAAACTCCAGTAGGTTTGTGACACAGGATTTCCCGTCCCTGAAACCATGTTGGCTGCTGTTGATGAGATCGTTCCTCTCTAGGTGTTCCACCACTCTTCTCCTGATAATCTTCTCCATGATTTTGCATACTATACATGTCAGTGACACTGGTCTGTAGTTTAATGCTTCATGTCTGTCTCCTTTTTTAAAGATTGGGACTACATTTGCTGTCTTCCATGCCTCAGGCAATCTCCCTGTTTCGATAGATGTATTGAATATTGTTGTTAGGGGTACACATAGCGCCTCTGCTCCCTCTCTCAATACCCATGGGGAGATGTTATCTGGCCCCATTGCCTTTGAGGTATCTAGCTCACTCAGAAGCCTCTTCACTTCTTCCTCGGTTGTGTGCACTGTGTCCAGCACTTGGTGGTGTGCCCCACCTCTCCGTCTTTCTGGAGTCCCTTCTGTCTCCTCTGTGAACACTTCTTTGTGTGTGTGTGTGTGTGTGTGTGTGTGTGTGTGTGTGTGTGTGTGTGTGTGTGTGTGTGTGTGTGTGTGTGTGTGTGTGTGTGTGTGTGTGTGTGTGTGTGTGTGTGTGTGTGTGTGTGTGTGTGCGTGTAGTCGATAGGTTTTAAACTCCCCGGAACAACCTACTGATGACTGAACGCTTCAAGGCAGATAACTGAAGTGATGATTATTCCTGTCTCCTTTTCCTTACTCCTCGTCTGACTGTTTTTACTCACAATATCTTTTATATTTTCCTCCTCTCTGGTCTTCCCCCGTCTACCAACTATGTAGCATTACTCTCGCTCAGGTTAAGAAAGGGTAGCGTCCATTTCTCATTAGCCGTGTCAGTGGTTTGATATGCTCGCTTCATCCTCTCTTCAGTCTCTGTTAATGACTCCTCCTCCTCTGTTAACACACCCTCAAAATATTTTCTCAGCTCACTGAGTGAAGACGCGGTGTTTATTAAGCTCTTTGACCCGTGAGATCACGCAGCTATATCGGCAGTAAAATGCAAAGATTCATTCATAAAAACACCGAAGGTAAATCACTGTAACAAAACTAAAAAAATAACTACTGGCAAGAACAAACACAACACTTACAAACACCAAGCTAAAACAAGTATTTCCCTATGTATTCCAGTGCTTGCCTCTGGGGTGCACCATTATCTTACTGTTCTTTCAGTTTTCCATGAAGAATCACAATGTATAGGATGAGTAAGGTGGAAACAGACGAGCAGAGACGATAGCAGTAAACATTACTCTACTTGTGTAGGTGATAGGGTGGTGTAGCAACCCATAGAGAGAGAAGTCAGTGTTAGGTGCGTTTAGAAGAGGGTAAACACACTCTCCAGCATTATATGTAATGTGTGTGTAGAGGAGGATAAACACACTACACAAATAACCCGCACACAGAAGAGAGAAGGAGCTTACGACGACGTTTCGGTCCGACTTGCATCATTAGTAACAATTTTCTCAAAGAATGCAAGATTTACTTCTAGAAAATTCGGATACCTGATACCTAGATATAATAATACTGTAAGTATAGTGGAGTTTAGAATACTGTAAATACTTACAGTATTCTAAGAGGGAATTCCTGGAAATTAGAATACTTTTCAGCGATATTTTCATTCAGAGGAAAAGTGGCGCTATCTCATTAGTATTAGGGCCTGTGTCTCATTAATATGTAGTCCCGTGTCTCATTAGTATGTAGTCTTGTGTCTCAGTAACGATGACGTGGTCTATCAAATGAAAATGAATGTCATAGGAATGCAACTAGAAGCCTGAGTAGATCTATAAATGATACCATGAAGGATGAGGTGCATGTTTATAGAGCAACTTACAGTGTGAAAAAACAGACTGATGTTGGAGTAGCCAGGCACAGGCTTGGTTACAAGTACTTCTGGCAGTCTGGCTGACACACGGATGATAAACAAACCAAATGTAACGTGGCTAGCAGTATGATCACTTTCTTGAACACTATGTGCTTGATTGTCCACTTACTTAAGAATAAGGAGATAGTGTAATAACTTGTGAAATATGGCAAAGTATCTTATTAATGAAAATAAAATACCGGACATATTAGGCAAATATCCTAAATATACTTGTATATTTAGGATATTTACTTGTATATTTGGGATGTATTGATGCTAGTGAGGATTACCTTAATGCTAGTGAATGGTACTTTGATACTAGTGAAGAATACTTTGATGCTACTGAAGGGTACCTTGATGCTAGTGAAGAGTACCTTGATGCTAGTGAAGAGTACCTTGATGCTAGTGAAGGGTACCTTGATGCTAGTGAAAGGTACCTTGATGCTAGTGAATAATACCTTGTTGTTAGTGAAGGGTACCTCAACGCTGGTGAAGGGTACCTTGATGTTAGTGAAGGGTACATTGATGGTAGTGAAGGGTGCATTGATAATAGTGAAGGGTACATTGATGGTAGTGAAGGGCGCCTCAACGCTAGTGAAAGGTACCTTGATGCAAGTGAAGAGTACCTTTATGCTAGTGAAGGGTATCTTGATGCTAATGAAGGTTACCTTAATGCTAGTGAAGGGTACCTTGATGCTAGTGAAGGGTACCTCAACGCTGGTGAAGGGCACATTGATGGTAGTGAAGGGCACCTCAACGCTAGTGAAAGGTACCTTGATGCTAGTGAAGGGTACCTCAACGCTAGTGAAGGGTATTTTGATGCTAGTGAAGGTACCTTAATGCTAGTGAAGGGCACCTTGAGGCTAGTGAAGGGTACCTCAACGCTGGTGAAGAGTACATTGATGGTAATGAAGGGCACCTCAAAGCTACTGAAAGGTACCTTGATGCTAGTGAAGGATATCTCAACGCTGGTGAAGGGTATCTTGATGCTAGTGAAGGTTACCTTAATGCTAGTTAAGGGTAACTTGATGCTAGTGAAGGGTACTTTGATTCTAGTGAAGGGTACCTTGATGTTAGTGAAGGGTACCTCAACGCTGGTGAAGGGTACATTGATGGTAGTGAAGGGTACCTTGATGCTAGTGAAGGGTACCTTGATGCTAATGTAGGTTCCTTAATGCTAGTGAAGGGTACCTCAACGTTGGTGAAGGGTACATTGATGGTAGTAAAGAGTACCTCAACACTAGTGAAGGGTACCTTTATGCTAGTGAAGGGTACCTTGATGCTAGCGAATGGTACGTTTATGCAAGTGAAGGAGCCATGATGACCCTTGGAAATGGAGAAGAGCTCCTCCTTCCTTGGATCAAGCCTGATTACCTCCCATTCCCAAGACTCTTTACTGTCTCCTACGTGTTTAGTGCTTTCCCTTGAAAATAAAATTATTGCTACTACAAATGCAATACTATTTACTACTACTATTATTGCTATTACTACTGTTGCTACTACTAATACTACAACAACAGCAACTACTACTACTACTACTACTACTATTGCTACTACTGCTACTACTACTACTACTGCTGCTGCTGCTACTACTACCACTACTATTACCACTACTATTGCCACTATTACTGCTACTTGTAGTATTACTACTACTACTGCTGCTGCTACTACTAATACTACTACTAATCATACTATTAGTACCACTATTATTATTACTGTTTGTTATGACCAAGGTCATAATGAGATTAATTTATATGTATTATCCAGTTAATATTATACTCGGGGTTTCTTTAATATTAGCTAAATTAAAGATTCCACTAGTTTATAATATTATCTGATTTAGGAATATATCCGGGTATGTGAGGGAAAAGTTCAATAGATAGGAGAACCGAGGGAGTATATAGTAACAATAGTTTCATTGCCGGCTACTTGTTAAGGTAGGGTAAGTCAAGCTCCCGCTATCCCTTCCCCTCCCTCTTCCCCCCCCCCCCGAAAGGTGACGTGTGGAGCTCCCGTCAAACAGTAAATCACTCGACTCACAGCTCCCAGCACTACTCTTGGAATGACAGAGTGGGTCACCTGCCAACCAACGAGAAGAATAGAAGGAGACGGACTAACGTCCTGAGAAGTCCCATGTTTAATCTACTTACCTGTTATGTACGCCAACGCAGGACCTAACCCCTCATCATAGCAGTGGTAACGAACCTGTTTTCCTGTCATCTGAAGTAATTATTCACGGCTATACTCTGTGAAGAACGAGCCGGTGGTTGTCACCAACACCTGCGACCCCCCCCCCACATCAGCAACGGCTACGATTTCAACACCACGCAGTGTCACCAACACCAGACGCCCCAGTATCACTATATATCTTAGCGTTGATTTCAAATGTCATTTTTTTCATTTCATTTTTCATTTTTCTTTCAGTTAGGATACCCGTTCATGTTTTATTGTTTTACATTTTCCGTTTCTAAATAATAAAGAGTTTATCATTGTCTGTTATTATTTCTTTTTCTATTCATTAATTTTCCTGAGGAGGAGCCAGCATTGGTAACACTGACTGAAGTTGTTACAGGGCTAAGTAAGCCTTCACAGGGTATGATGTGTATATATATATATATATATATATATATATATATATATATATATATATATATATATATATATATATATATATATATATATATATATTTACGTATTTTGAGTAATGTTAGGTAGGTAGGTAACAGCTGGCTAAAAGTTGAAACAAGGTATGTCCTTGGAGGGTAGTTTAGCCTACTATTCCCTCTCCCTTTGGCGAGTTGATGTCATGTAGGGATTAACTGTGTTAATTCAGTTCACTCTCTCTGCCGACTCAGTGTGCATTGACTGAGCTACCCTCCAGTACTCCACCTTATTCTCACTTGGATAGAGAATTGTGTTGTAGAAACTCCTGAACCAGCTTGTGGCTTATTGTGAAGTGAAGTCTGCGGACAATTATATACTGTTACCTTCAGGTTACGATGTGACGACCAGTGTCAAGCTTAGAACTTTGTGATATATTCCTTATGCCAGGGAGTTACTCAGTGAAAGTGTTAATTCTCAATATATGTACTTGCACACAAGTAATGTTACTATTGAGGAAGCAGTAATATTCCTCTGATCATTATCAAGTGTAGTGACCATATTGATGTACATTCTATTTAAGAGTTTTCTTGTTGAAGATATTGGCCTTACCTGCTGTGTTTAAATTATAAATATATATAATGAACACTTAGCTGATAAATGACAGCAAATCGTCTACACAGCCGCCCCTGCAGACGAGGTCTAGAAGCTGTCGAAACCATCACAACATTGGGCTGTCAAGAGATACAATTTGTAAGTATAAATTACCCCTAGGGGGTGTTATGTCAGCTTATTGCATTCACTGGTGGCTGATGATGTACTTACTTGTTTGGACTCAATGGTCCGCATATCACCGGGGTTTATGATAAGTCTCTAACTCACGACTTTATACTCAACTGCGCAGTCAATAGTAGTACATCACGAGTTAGAACACTTACCTGGGTATATGTATCTGACCCGTAATTACGCCCGGATATCCGTTGAGTTGATTGAAGAATAGTGTTCTTTGAAGAATGTCGCACTACACTCTGTTGGATTGCAACACTCGTTGTTACACTGTTCATCAATAATTGTTCACACAAAGTTATCACTGGAGAAGCTGATCACACTTCTCTTAAGTGTTTATTGTGGTTTGAGACACTTTGTTCACACTAACGCACAGATCAGTGTTCTTTGCTGGTTATCCTGGCGTCAGTGTCACTCTCACTAGAGTCAAAAGTGGTCTGGCGACGCCACACCGCCCCAAGCCGTTGCTCCCCTAATACACAAAAAAAACGCTGACCTAGTACCTTGCATCCTTGTCACCTCCTCGATGAAGCAAAGCAGAATGTTTGTTTCTTGCTGTCTTAAGAATAGACAACAATGTACACTATCTTTACTATGGTAATAAAGGGGGAGCAGGATTTTCCTTAATTGTCCTCCTAAGTAAGAAATGTACTGTCTCTTATAAAAATACACTTTGCAACACCGCTGCAAGGAGCAGAGGTCACTTGACTACGTCGCATAGCATCTGTGATCAATTACTCACTGTAGCAGTAAACAAGATGCTCGCCCCTTCTGAGAGGGCTTGGCCCCTCAGGGCTGAAAGGGGCTGAGGGGGCTGAAGGGGGCTGATACCCCCCTCCTGGAGAAAATTTCTCCACACTGGGGGGCGGCGGAGGTTCGCTGCAGGTGAACTATTCATCACTTAACATTAATTTAATTTTCTCACTCGCCACCACTGCTGCTTGTCTTTTCTGAACAGCTTTAGTCTGTGTGGTTTCTGGAGAATCACTAATTTTGTATTCAACACTGTGTAATTCTAACGGCACTAGTTTATTTATTGTCCGCTTATTCACTACACCTTTGCTCAAAACATCAACTGTCCTGATGATTCCATTTGCGTCAGGATATATGGTCACAATTTTTCCAAGTGGCCATTGGGACCTCGGACAATCATTGTCAATAATCACTATGTCACCAGGTCTTAAGGACTTATGATTTTCAGGAACACCAGCTCCGTAGAAGTGTTCTCTCAATGAGGTGAGATAGTCTTCTCGCCAAATTTTCTCCCAACATTCAGTCACTTTATTAAGGTTTGAATTTACGTCTGAGTTGCTCAGGTTCGTAATAAGTAGGATCCTCTATGATTTCTTTATCATTCATGGGAGGAACAGGTTCGAGCCTTCTGCCATGGAGTAAATGAGATGGACTTAACACTTCTAAATTGTCCAGATCATCGGTAACATAAGTTAGAGGTCTGTTGTTGACTCTATTTTCTATTTCAGTCACAACTGTACGGAATTCTTTTAAGTCGATTCTTTGACGATGAAGAGTCTTCCTTAAACAACGTTTTACAATGCCGATCATTCTTTCATAAAATCCGCCGTGCCATGGAGATTTAGGAGGAATGTATCTCCAACGACATCTGCGTTGATTCAGCATCTGTTGTACTTCTGGTTGATCAAAGATCTTGCTTATATAAGCAACACCAGCAACAAAGTTCGTTGCATTATCTGAAATCATCAGTCTGGGACATGCCCTTCTGGCTGCAAACCTTCTGAATAATTTGATAAAAGTTTCAGCAGACATGTCAGTGGCTACTTCTAGATGTACTGCTCTAGTTGTAGCACAAGTGAACAAACAGATGTACACCTTGATGGGAACTTTGTCAACTGTTGTGGTTAAAATTATTGGTCCAGTGTAATCTACACCTGTCACCTCAAATGGAGTGATATGACAAACTCTTTCAGAGGGATATGGAGGTGGACCTGGATACTGACATACTCGCATATCGTAGTGACGACAAGTAATACAGTCCTTTATTTGTTTTTTCACACTTTGTCGACCTTGAGGTATCCAGTAGGATTGTCGTATATGACAAAGTGTGTCAACTACCCCACCATGTAACACGTTACTGTGGGCGTTCTGCACAATCAGTTTTGTTAGCCAATGATTCTTGGGGATCAATATTGGATGTATGGCTTCTTTAGGTAGTGAAGAATTATGAATTCTTCCTCGACATCTTATAATCTTTTCTGAGTCGAGATAAAGTCCTAAAGAATTAATCATGACAGGTTTCTTTGGGGATTTATCTGGTGTTTCTAGAAATTTATATTCTGTAGAGAACACATCTTTCTGTATTAGTTTCACCCAGTATTTAATGGGTTCAAGACATTCATAATCAGGTTTTATTCCTTTAATGAATTCAAAGACAAGAGCTGTAACTCTTAAGAGTTTACCAAAAGATGAGTATTTAGATCCATCAATGACTATTTCTGTTGTGTCTGCAGTATTTACACAACTTACTTCTGCTCTGTTCAAGCAGACTGTTTCTTCTGGCATAATGTGAGCTTTTTGCTGAGGCCAGTTATTTTCATTAGAGAGCCAGTTCGGTCCGTGGAGCCATAATTTATTATCCACAAATTTCTTGAGTGGGACACCACGTGACAACATGTCAGCTGGATTCTCTTGGGTAGAGACGTGAAGAAAGAGATAATCTCTCTGCATCTCTTTTATTTCTGCTACTCTGTTCTGTACATAGACCAACTTACTCTTATTATTTCTTAATGAGGCAGTTCTCCAGTGGTTATCACTCCAGATCACGGTTTTTTCAATAGTGAGATGATCAAGTACTTTGTTGAGATAGACAGCTAATTTTGTACCTACATAGAGTGCTGTCAGTTCCAATTGTGGTACTGTTCTGACCTTCAAGGGTGCTACCCTGGCCTTTGAAGTAATTAGTGTACTTCCTTCAGCATTACTCATGTAAGCTACAGCGCCATAACCTCTGGTTGACGCGTCACAGAACACATGTAATGTGTACTTGTTTCCCTCTTGACCTATTTGTCTGGGAAATTTAATTTGATGAAGTTGTTTCAACTCCTTGGATATTTCATCCCATGTTTGACTCATTTCTAGAGGCAAGTTCTCATCCCATCCAATTTTGAGCTTCCATGCATCTTGCATAAGCATTTTACCCTTTATGGTAATTGGTGAGACGAGTCCTAGAGGATCAAAACATTGTGATACCTCTGACAGTAAACTACGTTTAGTGAGTGTACTGCATGATTTATTGTTTATCCTTTTGAGACTCAAAGTATCTTCCTGTGTGTTCCAATTAAGTCCCAGCATATTGTTGCAATCAGGAACTTCAGTTTCAGGGAAATCTTCTTTGATAAGTTCCCTTAAGTGCTTTGAATTTGTATTCCACATCCTTAGAGGCATATTTGCTTCTTTCATCTCCTTGTTAGCTTCTCTGTATAAGGATTTCAAATCCTCCTCTTTATTCACAGTACCTTGAAGATTGTCCACATAGAAACTTTTCTTTAAGATTTCTTTGAAGGGACTTTCAGATTTCTTCAAATGTGTATTTAGAGTAGCTTCTAGTAAGAATGGAGAGGATATTGCACCAAATAATACTGATTTGAAACGATAAGTTTTCACAGGACTTTGAGGATCATGTGGATTTTCAGGCCACAAGAATCGAGTATAATCTCTATCTGTTTCCTGTAGTCCTACTCTTAAGAAAGCTTTGGAAATATCAGCCGTGTAGGCATATGGGTTTGTGCGAAATTTCATAAGCACGTCTCCAAGCTTCTCAGTTAGTGAGGGTCCGGTCATCAGACAGTCATTAAGACTTGCTACATCTTTATTTGCACGTGCGCTGCAATTATATACAACACGTAGTGGAGTGGTTTCAGAATCTTTTCTGACTCCATGGTGTGGGAGATAATGAGCGTTTGTCTTCAAATTATCTTCGACTATTTCCTCAATGAATTTATTGTCCAACTGTTCTTGTATGATATTATCATAGACAGTCAGTAACTCTGGATTCTTTCTGAGCTCATGTATTTGTGCTTTCATCTGTCCGAAAGCCATGCGATAATTGCTAGGCAGATGTGGTGAATTTAATTTCCATGGTAACCTAACCCAATACTGTCCATCTTTATATTTGACAGTGTCCAAGTATTGGTTATAAGTCTGAGACTCTTGTGGGCTTGGATTATTTACATCAATACCTATCGCATCTAAATCCCACAACTTATCAACTGGTTCATTCATTTCTTCCAGTAATGATAATTTTTGCTGTGGTACATGATCAGTGGTTATTCTCGTAACTAGTACATTTTCCACTGAATCAATATCAGCTTCTTTCCCACTTTGAGAGGGAATGGGACCACATATCATGTGGCCTCCTGCTGTTTTCAGCAAGTGAACATCATGTTTACTTACTATATTTTGCACAAAACAGTGATAATAATCACTTCCAATGATTAAATCAATTGGACTAATTGTGTCCGTCTGTATGTCAGGACAGGCTAACTTGATTTTAGCTGCTTTCAGTGCTGCAACTGTTTCTTTTAATCCCTGGATCTGCACAGATTTAGGCAAATCATCTACTACCACAGCTTCTACTGTCTTTTTCCTGTTTCCTAGACCAACAGTGATTTTGGCTAGGTCATATGTCTGTTTACCAGAATTGTGGAAAAAACCAGCTATATCTAACTGTATTTTGGCATAGGGTTGTTTATTCAGTTTCTGCAACACTGATCTTCTTATGAAGGACCTTTGTGAGCCTTGATCAAATAGTGTTAGCACATTGGTTTTGTGTAATTTATTAGATAACTCAACTCGAGCTATCGGGAGAGCAGTTGCTTTAAACTTATCTCTCACATTTAATGCTGTTGCTTGTTGACTTTCTGATTCTGTGGAAGTCTGCTGCTGTTCAGCAAAAGTATTTGGGCATAATGCTGTATGATGCATACCCTGGCATTTAAAACACTTCTTCAGTGAGCATTTTCCTCCCTTGTGTTAACCTAAACACTTGATGCACCTTTTCAGCTGATGAAAACGTTGTTTACATGCCTCCATTGATGTGTATTGAATACAATACTGTGTCCAATGTGTTCCATCGCAAAGTACACATTTTGGAGTACGTTTATGTATGACAGTCTGTTTACTGTCTATTGTATTCACAGCTTGATAAATGCCTATATGGGATTTCCCATTATGTGGTTTAATGGGAGTAGGTATACTCTTTTTATACTGAGTTGAAGGTTTGTTATCCACTGGATTTGTGGATTTTTCATCTTGTCTCGTTGCTTGCATGCATGAAACTATTGTTTGTAAACCATTGCTAATTTCTTCACAAGTGAAATAGCGTTTATTGAACATAATATTTAATCGTTCAATAGTTTGTGGTGACAGCTTATCCTGTACAATACCACTGATAAACCAATCACATTGCCTTAGGTCATATTTAGCATCTAGAGATCTGAGACTATTGTCTAATGTGATTTTAAATGCCTGTAAGTCTGAATAACAATGTTTGGGTGGCTTCAAGCTTGATATTAAGACTGCATGTCTAACTCTAGCCTTGTCATCATCAAAGTAATTGTCTGCTAAGACACGTAAGGCTATTTGATAATTGCCTTTGACCACCGGAAATGACTTAATCAGTTCATAGGGTTCTCCCTTCACAAGACATTTAAGATAATTGAACTTAGCAATCTCATCTATGTCAGTTCGTGAATTTACTATGGATTGAAAACCACTAATGAGTTCTTCATAATTATGACCTTGGAAAATAGGTAATGACAATGTAGGTAAGCTTGGTAATGGGACACTTGTTGTTACAGGTGTAACAGGTGTTTGACCACTAGTAGTAGGTCTCTGTGACAGTTTTACGGCAGATAGCCTGTACTCCTGTCCACCTTAATTGTTGATCACTAAAAGTATCCAAAACATTTTTAATTTCATCCTCAGATGGATCTGATTCAAGAAATTTATTTCATAATGTGTATAGTCTGAATTAATTATTTTCATGCGTTGTGTAAATAATTCAAACTTGACCTCAAGATCATCAAAATCTATGTTTGTATTTTGAGTTAATCCTATACAGACTGAAATTAGATTTTCTAATTGTGTAATCTTAGTCTGTAAAGACTGAAACTGAGTTTTCAAACAAGCCATTTTAATGGTATACTGAAAATTCTAGCACCACACTTAGAGTGTTTAAAAAACACTGTACTGCTATAGACAGCTGAGTTTTTATGCTTAAGTCAGCAATAATCGAGTCAGACACTACTGACCCACTAAGCTTAACCTCAGGGTCAATGACCATGAAGGGTACAGGGTACATGTGTCTGGTGTTTATGGCTTGAGTTTGTTTGCTGTGTCAGCCTGACCACGATGATTAATCGTAAATAACGATATTATACACTTTATTCACTATTAGATTTAGATTTTAGATTTTGCCACCGAAGTGGCTAGTTTATTGTGCACCCCATATCCATCCTGTGGACGGTAGCGCGAGAGCATATGGATACACAAAAGGCCTAGGAACTAGGCCCCAAAGGGTTAACAGGAATACATATGGATTTATATCTACATATCTATAGTTCACTTATCTGTTACAAGCAAATTTAGGAAATTTGCTTAGTATATCTGGTATCTTATTTTCATTAATAAGATATCTTGACATGTCACATAGGTTATTATACTGTCTGTCTCTGTATTTCTCAATAAGTGGACAATTAAGCACATAGTGTTCAAGAGAGTGGCCATATGCCTGATCACATAATTTACATATAGTTTGATCATCATCTGTGTGTCTCCCAAACTGCCAGAAGTACTTGTAACCAAGCCTAAGCCTGGCCACTACAACATCAGTCAGTCTGTTCACATTGCAAGTTGCTCCATAAACATACTTATCTACGTTCATGTTATCATAGTGGGTTATAGATCTACTCAGGCTTCTAACTGCATTCCTATAACAATCATTTTCATTATTTACTTCTCTCACTATACACTATAAATGTCACTGTATAACTGTAAATCACACGTGAATATTACTTACACATATATAAATTTCACTATTAATATATATTTGAAAGCTTACACTTCATATATAAGTTCCTTTAATATAACAGGTATATCTATAAGAAACAACTTGAACACAATCTTGTCTCTTAATTTCTGTCTATAAACATTATAAACACTGTGTATATATATACACTCAGACAAACAACATCACTTGGGTTGTTGTCTTAATCAGCAATTTCGAGATTGGAGCAGTTGATGGAGGGTGCAGGATACCATCCCCCGTCTTCTTGTTAGGTGAGTCACCCAGCTCCCGTTTTCGTTGGGTGAACGCTGGGTGAGCGCCCGTTTTCTTTTGGCTGCCCATTCTCTGTGATTGAGTCTGGAGGGACTCATTTATACTGATTTATATTGTAAAACACTAGTTTTACAGCTTTTTTCGAAGGACCTTGGCTCATAGGTTATTTGTACACTGTAGTACAACATATTTGGACCACAGTGTGGTCTTTATCCGGTTCGAGCACGACCAATTCTGTTGAAGATATTGGCCTTACCTGCTGTGTTTAAATTATAAATATATATAATGAACACTTAGCTGATAAATGACAGCAAATCGTCTACACAGCCGCCCCTGCAGACGAGGTCTAGAAGCTGTCGAAACCATCACAACATTGGGCTGTCAAGAGATACAATTTGTAAGTATAAATTACCCCTAGGGGGTGTTATGTCAGCTTATTGCATTCACTGGTGGCTGACGATGTACTTACTTGTTTGGACTCAATGGTCCGCATATCACTGGGGTTTATGATAAGTTTCTAACTCACGACTTTATACTCAACTGCGCAGTCAATAGTAGTACATCACGAGTTAGAACACTTACCTGGGTATATGTATCTGACCCGTAATTACGCCCGGATATCCGTTGAGTTGATTGAAGAATAGTGTTCTTTGAAGAATGTCGCACTACACTCTGTTGGATTGCAACACTCGTTGTTACACTGTTCATCAATAATTGTTCACACAAAGTTATCACTGGAGAAGCTGATCACACTGCTCTTAAGTGTTTATTGTGGTTTATGAGACACTTTGTTCACACTAACGCACAGATCAGTGTTCTTTGCTGGTTATCCTGGCGTCAGTGTCACTCTCACTAGAGTCAAAGGTGGTCTGGCGATGCCACACCACCCCAAACCGTTGCTCTCCTAATACACAAAAAAAACGCTGACCTAGTACCTTGCATCCTTGCCACCTCCTCGATGAAGCAAAGCAGAATGTTTGTTTCTTACTGTCTTAAGCATAGACAACAATGTACACTATCTTTACTATGGTAATAAAGTGGGAGCAGGATTTTCCTTAATTGTCCTCCTAAGTAAGAAATGTACTGTCTCTTATAAAAATACACTTTGCAACACCGCTGCAAGGAGCAGAGGTCACTTGACTACGTCGCATAGCATCTGTGATCAATTACTCACTGTAGCAGTAAACAAGACGCTCGCCCCTTCTGAGAGGGCTTGGCCCCTCAGGGCTGAAAGGGGCTGAGGGGGCTGAAGGGGGCTGATACCCCCCTCCTGGAGAAAATTTCTCCACATTTCTTGTGTGACGGAAAGTTTCTGACCAAAGTGATATTAATAGATATTTGTGAATATCTAAAGTATTTAAGCTTTTAAATAAAAAGAGACTAAGAAAAGACTGAGTAACTATTATTTGTGCCTTACATTTCTAAGTTTGGAAGTATCTTCTCATTCTATGAAGTGTATTGTTACGGAGTGCACTAACCTGGCTAAAGATTAAGATTCGAACCGTAACACTGTTACTACTGTTACTACTGCTATTACTACTACTGCCACTAATACTACTACTACTATTTCAATAATAATAATAAATAATAATAATAATAATAATTAATAATAATATTAATAATCCAAGGTTGTATATCTTGTGAGTGACTGAATGGGTAGTGTGTACGTTTGTATGTGTAGTGAAAGGGGAGATAGGAAGGGGTGGGGAGGAGTGAGGGGAATGAGTGAAGAGAACTGGTAATCGGAGTGAGGACTGGAAAGGTAGTGAGGGTAGAAGAGCAAGGTAATGAGGAAAGAGGGGAGGGGTGAGAGAAGGGGATGAGGGAGAGAGGGAAGAGGTGAAGCTCGTGGGGGTGTGGCATGCAAAGAGTATGTTTCAATTTATTCGGCGTATGTCACACTGCCACATAGGCTGCCTCCCAACCAACGAACCGGGCACTATGGGTTTAGTGATCGATAGGGTACTCGTCGTTAGATCAATATCTTGTTTCATTGACAACCACAGGTAAACCCGCCAAAACTGAAGCAATGTAGTTCCCTAGCGGTAAGCATTGGCAGACTTGCCTACCTGCTGGTTGAGTATGGTGCACTCTCTCTGGCTTCTGCTGTGCCACCTGTCACCGCCGTGTACACTTAGTATTATTCTATCTGTACATAGTGTACATATCTGTATACAGTGTATAAAGAGACCCTTATCTGCACGGAGTTGCTGAACACCACAAATGAGGTAGTTGAAGTTCTATCAATAAAGATCGAGAACCAAAACCTAGTCATTGTGGTTGTATACAAGCCACCAGATGCAACCTCACAACAGTTCAAGGAACAGCTACTGAAAATTGATTACTGTTTGGAAAACCTTCCAGCTCCATCCCCAAACATCTTACTGCTTGGTGATTTCAACCTAAGGCATACAAGATGGAAGAATGTAGCAAATAATGTTATAGCTGAAACAATCCCCGGAGGTAGCACAGATGAAAGGTCACACACACATGAGCTACTAAGTCTCTTCGAAAAACACACCTTAAGCCAGCAGATAGTGGAGCCAATAAGACTAGAAAACACACTTGACCTTATCTTCACAAATAATGAGGACCTGATAAGAGACATAAGAATATAAAAAACAACTAATTCCGATCACAACCTAATCGAAGTCCAGACGTACATGCATAGGGGTCCTGATCAGAATGCATGTACCTGTGAAGGTGTCTTCACAAAATACAACTTCAACAACAAGAACATCAACTGGGACCAGGTAAACCATGTCCTAAACGAAACATGTTGGGAAGATGTCTTAAATGACATGGATCCAAACCAGTGCCTTGAAAGGATCAACTTCCTGGCAGCTGAAGCAGGAGTAAACTGGAGAGAGAAAGACGCTCCCTCTACAGAAGACGACGAAGAGTCACTGAGCTCCTCAGGAGTGCTAGAATATCTGATACACGAAAGGAGGCGCTGACCAGGGAAGTGGAAACTATCGAACTTAAGTTAAATGACTCTTACAGGAACCAGGAGAGGCAGGAGGAGCTTAAAGCTATTAGTGAAATTGAAAGAAATTCAAAATATTTCTTTTCATATGCCAAAAACAAGGCAAATACCACATCTAGTATCGGGCCCTTACTCAGACAGGATGGGACTTACACAGATGACAACAAGGAAATGAGTGAAATATTGAAATCCCAGTACGACTCTGTGTTTAGTGAACAGTGAATCGGTCTGAGGATCGACGACCCAAATGATTTCTTCATGAATGAGCCTCAAAACTCCATAAATGTATGCCAGATTTCGGACATTACCCTAACTCCGATAGATTTCGAAAAAGCCATTGACAACATGCCCATGCACTCGGCCCCGGGCCCAGACTCATGGAACTCTGTTTTCATTAAGAACTGCAAGAAACCCCTCTCGCGTGCCCTAAGTACACTATGGAGGAGGAGCTTGGACATGGGTGAAATTCCACAGTCACTTAAAGCAATGGATATAGCCCCACTCCATAAAGGTGGCAGCAAAGCATTAGCTAAGAACTATAGACCAATAGCTCTGACGTCCCACATCATAAAAATCTTTGAAAGAGTGCTAAGAAGCAGGATTGCAAATCACCTGGATTCCCAAAATCTGCACAATCCAGGGCAACATGGGTTCAGGGCAGGTCGCTTCTGCCTCTCACAACTACTGGATCACTATGACATGACCTTGGATGCACTGGAAGAAAATCAGAATGCAGATGTAATATACACGGACTTTGCAAAAGCATTTGACAAATGCGATCATGGCGTAATAGCCCATAAAATACGTGCTAAAGGAATACCTGGGAAAGGAGGGAGATGGATTATCAACTTCCTAACAAATCGAACACAAAGAGTAGTGGTCAACAGAGTTAAATCGGAGGCTGCCATAGCGAAGAGCTCTGTTCCACAAGGCACAGTACTCGCCCCCATCTTATTCCTTATCCTCATATCAGACATAGACAGAGATATACACCACAGCACCGTATCATCCTTTGCGGATGATACTAGGATCTGCATGAGGCTGCATGAGGCTGCTGAGGAAGCGGTTAACCTCCAAGAAGATATAAACAAAGTTTTCCAGTGGGCAACGGTAAACAATATGATGTTCAATGAGGACAAATTCCAACTACTCCGTTATGGAAAACTGGAGGAGATAATAACTAGAACAGAGTATACTACTGACTCCGGCCATACAATAGAGCGGAAAAATAATGTAAGGCACCTGGGAGTAGTAATGTCTGAGGATTTCACTTTCAAGGATCACAACAGTGCCACGATCGCACGTGCAAAGAAAATGATAGGATGGATAATGAGAACTTTCAAAACGAGAGATGCCAAGCCAATGATGATCCTTTTCAAATCACTTGTTCTCTCTAGGCAGGAATACTGCTGTACATTAACATCTCCATTTAAAGCAGGTGAAATCGCAGATCTAGAGAGTGTACAGAGATCCTTTACTGCACGTATAAGTTCTGTCAAGCACCTTAACTACTGGGAACGCTTGGAAGCACTTGACTTGTACTCGTTGGAACGCACGAGGGAGAGATGTATCATAATCTACACTTGGAAAATCTTGGAAGGAATGGTCCCAAATCTGCACACAGAAATCACTCCCTACGAAAGTAAAAGACTGGGCAGGCGATGCAAAATGCCCCCAATAAAAAGTAGGGGCGCCATTGGTACACTAAGGGAAAACACCATAAGTGTCTGGGGCCCAAGACTGTTCAACAGCCTCCCATCAAGCATTAGGGGAATTGCCAATAAACCCCTGGCTGCCTTCAAGAGAGAGCTGGACAGATACCTAAAGTCAGTGCCGGATCAGCCGGGCTGTGGCTCGTACGTTGGACTGCGTGCGGCCAGCAGTAACAGCCTGTCATGGACCGGGCCGCGGGGGCGTTGATCCCCGGAATAACCTCCAGGTAACCTCCAGGTGGGTGAATCCAAAATATATATATTATAGTCTACTACTGAGTTTGTTTTCTCCGATTCCCATTACAACCAGGTCACAGGCCATTCATTACCTGTGTTCGAAATATGAGGGAAGAGAGGAGGGGTGAGTGGAGTGAGGGGAAAGGGGAGGCAGAAGATGGGTGAGGGAATGGGAGAGAGAAAGAGGAGAGGGTGACGGGAAGGTGGTCACAATTGGTCTTGGAAGATGCTGGCGTCTTTAACCAGCGAGTCCAGAAGTGATGATAGTGGTGGTGGTGGTGATGGTGGTGATGGTGGTGGTGGTGGTGGTGGTGGTGGTGGTGGTGGTGATGGTGGTGGTGGTGGTGATGGTGGTGGTAGTGGTGGTGGTGATGGTGGTGATGGTGGTGATGGTGGTGGTGGTGGTGGTTGTGGTGATGGTGGTGGTGGTGATGGTGGTGATGATGGTGGTGGTGGTGGTGGTGGTGGTGGTGATGGTGGTGGTGATGGTGATGGTGGTGGTGATGATGATGGTGATGGTGGTGGTGGTGATAGTGGTGGTGGTGATGATGGTGGTGATGGTGGTGGTGATGGTGGTGGTGGTGATGATGATGGTGGTGATGGTGGTGGTGATGGTGGTGGTGGTGATGATGATGGTGATGGTGGTGGTGGTGATGGTGGTGGTGGTGATGATGATGGTGGTGATGGTGGTGGTGGTGATGATGATGGTGGTGATGGTGGTGGTGATGTTGGTGGTGGTGGTGGTGGTGATGGTGGTGATGGTGATGATGGTAGTGGTGGTGTTGTTGGTGGTGATGGTGGTGGTGGTGGTGGTGATGATGGTGGTGGTGGTGGTGATCATGGTGGTGGTGGTGGTGGTGTTGATGGTGGTGGTGGTGGTGGTGGTGGTGGTGGTGGTGATGGTGATGGTGGTGGTGATGATGATGGTGATGGTGGTGGTGGTGATGTTGGTGGTGGTGGTGGTGATGATGATGGTGGTGATGGTGGTGGTGATAGTGGTGGTGGTGATGATGATGGTGGTGATGGTGGTGGTGATGTTGGTGGTGGTGGTGGTGATGGTGGTGATGGTGATGATGGTGGTGGTGGTGTTGTTGGTGGTGATGGTGGTGGTGGTGATGGTGGTGGTGGTGGTGATCATGGTGGTGGTGGTGGTGGTGTTGATGGTGGTGGTGGTGGTGGTGGTGGTGGTGGTGGTGATGGTGATGATGATTGTGGTGATGGTGGTGGTGGTGGTGGTGGTGTTGGTGGTTGTGATGGTGGTGGTGGTGGTGGTGATGATGGTGGTGGTGGTGGTGATGGTGGTGGTGGTGGTGATGATGATCATGGTGGTGGTAGTAATGGTGGTGGTGGTGGTAGTAATGGTGGTGGTGGTGGTGGTGATGGTGGTGGTGGTAGTGGTGGTGGTAGTCGTTGTGGTGATGGTGGTAGTCGTAGTAATAATAGTAGAAGAAACAGCAGTAGCAGCAACACCACCAGCAGCAACAACAACGATAACAACAACAATAACAACAACAGCAACACCACCACCACTACCAACAATAACAACACCATCACTACTACAACCATCACAACCCCCTAACATCCCCACCGCAAACCCTCCCAGCACCACCACTACCACTCCATCACCCCCACTTCCCCTCCCAT
The DNA here is from genome assembly GCF_038502225.1 of Cherax quadricarinatus. Classification (NCBI taxonomy): domain Eukaryota; kingdom Metazoa; phylum Arthropoda; class Malacostraca; order Decapoda; family Parastacidae; genus Cherax; species Cherax quadricarinatus. Next base: position 18,796,094 of record NC_091299.1, on the reverse strand, counting down.
CCCAACCGTTACCCTTCCCATCACCATCACTACAACTCCATCACCATCACTACCCCTCCCATCCCCACCGGTATCCCTCCCATCACCACCATTATAACTCCATTACCACCATTGCCCCCCCCATCCCCACCGCTACCCCTCCCATCACCATCAGTACCCCTCCCATCCCCACCACTACCCCTCCCATCACTACCAAGACTTCTCCTTCAACACCATTACCTCTGCCATCACCACCACTATCCCTCCCATCACCACCAAAACTCTGCCATCACCACTATTACCGCACTTATCACCACCAGTAAGCCATCACCACCACTACCCCTCCCGTCACCACCGCTTTCCCTCTCACCACTCCCCCATCACCACCGCTACCCCTCCCATCACCACCAGTACTCCTCCCATCACCACTACTACCTCTCCCATCACCCCCGCTACCCCATCATCCTTACCCTTCCCATCACCACCACCACCCCTTTCATCACCACCATTGTCCCTCCCATCACCAAAACTATCCGTCCCCTCACAACCACTACCCCTCCCATCACCACCAGTATCCCTCCCATCACCACCACTACCCGTCCCATCACCACTACTATCCCCCATCACTAACACTACCACTCCCATCACCACAACTACCCCATCACCACCACTATCCCTCTCATCACCACTACTATCCCTCCCATCACGACCACACCCCATCAGAATCACTATCCCTCCCATCACCACTATTACCCTTCCCATCATCACCACTACCTCTCCCATCACCACCACTACCCATCACCCCTACAAATCCCATTACCACAACTGTCCCTCCCATCACCACCACTGTCCCTTCCATCACCTCCACTGTCCCTTCCATCACCACCTCTAACCCTCCCATCACCACCATACCCCATCAGAACCACTACCCTTCCCATCACCACTACTACCCTTCCAATCATCACCATTATCTCTCCTATCACCAGAACTGTCCCTTCCATCACCACCACTACCCTCCCATCACTATCACTAACCCTTCCATCACCACCACTATCCCTCCCATCACCACCCCTACCCGTCCCATCACTACCACTAACCCTCCCATCACCACAAGTATCCCCCGATCACTACCATTACCCCTATCAACACCCCCCTGACCATCATCACCCTTCCCCCCAACACGCCCTTATAGGAATTTCTTAGAAAAGAGAAGAAAACTCTCTCATTAATATTATCTCTAAATTTTATCAATCAGTAATATTTTTTCTTTACCACAGCCTTGAAAAAAACTTCCAGAAATCACACTTCCGGCAACGCTAAAAAAAAAATCTGTGAGAGGGAAAAAACGTCTAATCGTATGAAAATGAATTCGGGAAATATTTAATTAGGAAAACTGAATTTTCCCGTAATTTGCAAAGTTTCTCTGTCTTTTTCAACTGTTTTTGATTCCTAGAACTTGGTGGGTCCTCCTCTGGTGAGTTGAGACCAAGGGACAGATTATTATTAGTATTATTATTATTATTAGTAATTGTGGCATGCAAAGAGTATGTTACAATTTATTTGGCGTATGTCACACTCCCATATTGGCTGCCTCCCAACCAGCGAACTGGGTGCTATGGGTTTAACGATCATTAGGGTACTACCTGTCGTTAAATCAGTACCTTGGTTCAGTGACGAATCACAGGGAAGCCCGCAAAAGCTCAAGCAACGTGGTTCACTTGTGGTATGCATTTGGCAGACTTACCTAATTGCTGGTTGAAAATGGTGCACTCATAATATGGGAGCTCTGTCCAGGAGCTGGAGCTGGAGCTGGAGCTTGGGCTGGTCTTGGTATCGGTCAGACTGCATTGCTGTTGCCTTTAGTATTGCCTGTCAGTCTTGCTACTGTGTGTGTATCCTGCAAGTCGTACTGTGCTATTGCTGCTTGTTGCATGCAGTGCAAGCAGCGTGTTATAGTGAGTTATGCCACCAACATAGGTCAGGCAGTTGGTGTCTGAGTATACTCTCCTAAATCTGCCCAAATTATCTCTACAGTGTTGCTGGTGAATTTCTCGTTCCATTGGCGTAAAATAACAAACTCTCACTGCTGCGCAGGTTTGTGACATTATATGTACCAAATTAAGGGTTGAAACAACTATGGCTCACTAAAGTGAGGTATTTCCTGCTAAAGGAGCTATTAATACTGACCTCCGCTTAGATTCCTTCGTAATGTGGGAGGGCTAACACCAGAGCAATCAGACCAGCAGTCTCGTGAAGCAGGCGGTGCACTGGGTTTGTCTCAGGGTGACTCAGCTTCGTTGGTGCTTGAGTTAGCTAAACTCAATCTCATAATAACCAGAGAGCAACGAGCATTTGCTAAAAAGAAGTTTGATAGAAGTAGAGGAGGCAAATTAAGCAGATTATGGGTGACTAGCGAGCAAAAAGCAGTGCTGTTAGTACCTCGCTTTGTTGAGTCTGAGCCTGAATAGTTTTTTGAGGCATTTGAAAACCAGGCTCGAGCATGGAGGTGGCCTGGGAAGCAATGCAGCACTGGTGCATACAGCGTTGTGCAACAAAGTGCAAGAGTTCACAACTGTTTTAAATAATGAGGAATTTGCTGATTATTAGGTGTTAAAACAACGGTTCTTGGAGCATATCAGTGTATTCACGCCAAGTACAGGAGGGAATTCATATTGTGCAGGCATCAACTGGGTCAATCTCATGCAGACTTTGTAAGGTAGCAGTCAATAAACTTTACCAAATGGTACAAGACAAGTGGTTTTGCCAACTTTAGTGATCTAGTGCAGTTACTTTTGGTGGATAACCTGCTGGAATCTGTTGGACCAGAGGTTAGTTTTTCTTGAAGATCATTCGTTGATCACTGCGTTAGAAGCAGCCAGGCTGGCTGACACTTTGGAGGCTAACCGCTCCTTGTCCAACAGCCTGACATGAATAAAAATCGTCGGAGACGAGTTCCTAACTGGAGGATGAGATGGCAGGACGAAAACGAACAACAACGCCAACCAACTAAGTCGTCTGGTGAACAACATCAAACTCACGGTCAACCTGGTGAGCGACAACCTCAGGCACATGGTCAACATGGTGAACAACGACAACACAAAATCAACCCTTAGGGAAAATTAACATCCTCCCTTTTGAGATGAACTAGAAAGAAGCAGAGTGTGGTATGGCCCCATACTACAGTACTTTGCCACATCTCCCTTTAGGAGAATGAAAAAACTTGAAGTAGCAACTTTTGGAGATGCTGGGGCTTGTTGTTTCCATATAAGAGAGGGAGTACTCCCCTCTCTGAAAGAACGTCATTGTATTCCTCCATTCTCATAGATTCATTTGGAGGAGCCGTTTTTTCTGTTCCTTTACATAAAATATATGTGCAGAATAAATATACAGGATATTTGACTGTAGTGTTTCTGAGGGATTCCCTATGAAAGATGCTGTTATTGCTGGGTAATAACATGCGTAATTCAACAAAATGTCCAGATCTTACAGTGACTAATTCTTCTCCGATATTGGCCATAACTTGGGCAAAATTCCGAGGGATGTCTGTCGAGAATGCTGACCCATCCTTGGACGACTCAGATCTAGGGCTAGACAATATGTTTAAAGAGGAAAACTGGTCAGAGCCTCATAAATTTAGTGAAAAGTCCCAGACCAGGCCTTCCTACTCCAGGGTTGCAGGATTGCCAGATATCTGTTTCCATGCCCGAGGGACTGTCCTTTCGTGAAGAACAGCGAAGAGATCCTTCCTTAAACTTCGCTTTACAGGCAACCATGGCTGACTCCCATTCAGATCACCCAGTCAAATATAAAATTAAACTCAGCCCACTGATCTGCACAGAGACTGGTAAGTAGGTAGAGGGAAGCCCAAAATCAGATAGATTGGTAGTTCCTAAGAAATTTAGTTCACAAACTTTGAACATAGCCCACAACTCCTCTTTAGGAGGTCATTTAGGATTACAAAAACTCTGTATGGAATATTGAAAGAGTTTTACTGGCCAAAAACAAGGCAAGATGTGAAGAATCGCATCCATTCTTGTAGGGAATGACAACAAGTAGGTAAACCTGGACACCCCATTAAACATGTGCCACTTATTCCCATACTTGCAGATGGAGAACCATTGCTAAGCTTATCATTAATTGTGTGGGACCATTACCAAAATCCAAATCAGGAAACCAGTACTTAGTTACTATCATGGACAAAGCTACTACGTATCCAGAAGTAGTCCCAATGCTCAGTAAAAACACTGAAGCCATTCTTAAAGCCATAACTAAATTTATATCTTATTTTGGCATTCGTAAGTCTTTCCAGAGTGATCAGGGTACCAATTATACAGCCAAAGCCTTTAGGGAAGCTTTAACTAGGCTAGGTATACTTCATAAATTATCCACTACTTATCATCCTCAGTCTCAAGGCGCCTTGGAAAGATTTCATCAAACGTTAAAAACCATGTTAGGTAAGACACATATGCAACAGTTAGGTATCTTTATTTCGAAACGTTTCGCCTACACAGTAGGCTTCTTCCCAACCAACGAACCAGGTGCTATAGGTTTAAAGATAAGGCCATTCATTACCTGTGCTCGTAATAGTAGTAGTGTTGAGTTGAGACCAAGGGAAACATTATTATTATTATTATTAATATTATTATTATTATTATTATTATTATTATTATTATTATTATTATTATTTTATTAATATTATTATTTTTATTATTATTTGAGGTAGTAGCAGAAGTAGTAGTATATATTTTATTATTTTATTATTATTATTATTATTATTATTATTATTATTATTATTATCAGTGGAAGTAGTAAAAGTAGTATATATTATTATTATTATTATTATTATTATTATTATTATTATTATTATTATTATTATATAAGCGCCATACACCGCCTGGAGAATCAAAGGCAAATCATGGTAGCTCCAATTCTTTGGATCAAGAGCATTTTACCATTCCAAACTGTGATAGACAATGTTCAGGAGAAACGTCACGAATCTTAGGCATCAAAATAAAGGATGATATGATCACGACATTGGAGATACTGAGAGCCAAGGTGGAGAAGAAAAGAGTGACGTGAGAAGGACATGAAGGGAGAATTCATGGAGGCATGTCACTCACGTCAACCTCAGGGAAATTAAAATTTTGTGAATCAACACGTTCAAACTTTCCCCATCACTCTCCTCCCCCATCACTCTCCTCCCCCATCACCTGCCTCCCCTCCATACACATACATTCATACGAACACACATACACACACACATATACATAGACGCAGACACACACACACACACACACACAAACAAACATAGAAACACACACACACACACACACACACACACACACACACACACACACACACACACACACACACACACACAGGAGCTCGGACTCGACCCCCGCAACCTCAACTAGGTGAGTACACACACGCACGCACACACACACACACAAGTGTATAGTGTGTAAAGTTATGGAGAAGATTATCAGGAGGAGAGTGGTGGAGCACCTGGAACGGAACAAACCTACTGGAATTTTATGACACGGTAACAGATGTAAGACACGAGAGATAGGGGTGGGTTGATTGCATTTTCTTGCACTGCAAGAAGGCCTTCGATGCAGTTCCTCACAAGAGATTAGTGCAGAAGCTAGAGGATCAGGAGCTTATAACAAAAAGGGAACTGAAATG
>NC_091299.1:18742930-18785430 GCF_038502225.1 Cherax quadricarinatus | reverse complement strand
ATTTGTAATATTTTACAATTAAGAATAAAACTAAGTATGCCCGAAATGCCTAGCCATGCTAAGCGTTCTAGTGGTACACTGTAATCACAATTTTACTACATGTAAACCACACAATAACCAAATTTCTGTAAACTCAGCATTGTAATCCTTATAGAGAATAAACTTTGAATTTGATGTTCATGATGATGTTGGTGGTATTGAGGTTCATGGTGGTGTTGGTATTGGTGTTCATGTTGGTGTTGGTATTGGTGTTCATGGTGTTGGTGTTGGTGTTCATAGTGGTGTTGGTATTGGTGTTCATGGTGTTGGTGTTGGTGTTCATAGTGGTGTTGGTATTGGTGTTCATGTTGGTGTTGGTGTTGGTGTTCATGGTGGTGTTGGTGTTGGTGTTCATGGTGGTGTTGGTGGTGGTGTTCATGGTGGTGTTGGTGTTGGTGTTCATGGTGGTATCCGTGGGACTAGTGTTCATGGTGGTGCTGGCACGTTTTGATTTATAGTGGTGTTGGTATTGAATTTATGTTGGTGTTATTGGTATTGGTGCTCATGGTGGTGTTGGTGATGAGGGTGTTAGTTTAGGGGGTGATATGTAGATGTTGGTGGCGATGGTCGTAACATTGTTGTTGATGGTTTTGGTGTTGTTATTGGTGTTGTTGGTGGTGCTAATGTTGGTGTGGCAGCTGGTGGTAGTGTTCGTGGTGGTGGTGGTGGTGGTGGTGGTGGTGGTGGTGGTGGTGGTTGCGGTGGTTATTATCAACACTAGTACTTTTAAAAGAGTTGTTGTACTTGCTGGAGCGAGTTACTAGCACAGTCACTAGAGAGAGAGAGAGAGAGAGAGAGAGAGAGAGAGAGAGAGAGAGAGAGAGAGAGAGAGAGAGAGAGAGAGAGAGAGAGAGAGAGAGCATGAGAAATCTCACGACTTACAGCCTCAAACACCCATACAGAGATCAGACTCCAGTATTGTGTCAAACATCTCGAGGCTCGTGAGGCTCTGAAGCTCCGTGTCGGCTCCTAGATGCAAGGCAGCCTACCCTGGAGCTCATTCCTTCCCTTCATTCTGGCAGACCTCCAGCACAAACTAGTAGTCACGCACTCACTCGCACAGCGATAGATTACAGTGCTTAAAGCTGGTTATTGATGGTATGAAGGATAGTGGCTAGGTGTTTAGCTCGTGAAATATAAGATATTCGGCGTATGACACCGTCTTGTTGGTTATGGTGGTGGTGGTGGTGGTGGTGGTGGTGGTGGGGTTGTTGTTGTTGGTGGTGTTATTGATAATGTTAGGTAGAGGTGTTGGTAGTGGTGTTGGTAAAGATGTTGGTGATGGTGGTATTGACAGTGGTGGTGATAGTGGTGGTGATAGTGATGATGGTGATGGTGTTGGTGATGATGTTGGTGGTTTCCGTAGCATGAACAGAGAATAGCTGGATATCTTAGGAATAACTATTTTAATGTTGAGGGAGGGAGGGAGGGAGGGAGGGAGGTGACAAAAATTTTGAAGACATTTGAAGAGGAGAATGAGGCGTTCAGTCCCTCAGCCCTGACAGAAGTTGTTCAGCTCATGACGTTGACGCCTGTGAGGATCTGCGGGATTGAACACCTTCAAATTACATCTCTACCTCCATCAAGGCTGGTGGACCGAGCATCTCTATCTCCTCTTCAAACGTCCCTAGTACTTTAGTCTCCTTGGTATTCAACTGAAGAAGTCTACTTTGTGTCTTAGTCATCTACTTGTCGGTATTGTATACCATTAACGTAGTAATATCCCTCAGTATTTTGTATGTCGCGATTATATCTCACCCGAGTCTGTATCCCAGCGAAGAAGCGAAGTTCATTTCCTTTACTCTTTTCTCGTACTTCATTTCCCTCAGCTCCCGGACGAGTCATCTTGCCCCGGCTGAAGTAGGCTCCTCGTCTAATGCATCTCCACTTCACCCTTGTATTCTTCACTTGTTCCTCCATTAACAACGTCCTCTTCTTAGTATTTCCTCTGCGTCTTTCTTTCTCTTACTCATTCTCTTTTGTTGTCTTGGCGTCTTTCTTTGACTCAACCGTTTTTTCCACCCTCGTTTATCTTCTGTCAAGCTATTGATGCATTTGTTGTTGTTATCATTAATGCTGATAACGATGGTCTGTGATGCTGAAGTTGAACCCCAGGTGAGTGTGAGATTTGGGCCAGCATCCAGATGTGATCTAAGATTACAACTAAAATTTAGCACAACACCCAGACGTGATCTTAGATTATCACCCGCATTTAGACCAGCATCTCAGTGTGATCTTACAATATAGTCAGTATTTAGGCGAGTGCATTATGTAATTTAAGCTTATCTCCATCATTTAGGACAGCATCCTGATGTGTTTCAAGCTTATCTCCAGCATACAGGAGAGTATCCTGACGTGTTTCAAGCTAATCTCCAGCACACAGGAGAGAATCTGATGTGATTCAAGTTTTCTCCATCATTAGAACAGCATCCTGATGTGATTCAAGCTTTTCTCCGTCATTAGAACAGTATCCTGATGTGATTCAAGCTTTTCTCCATCATTAAGACAGCATCCTAATGTGATTCAAGCTTTTTTCATCATTAGAACAGCATCCTGATGTGATTCAAGCTTTTCTCCATCATTATAACAGTACCCTGATGTGATTCAAGCTTTTCTCCATAATTAAGAAAGCATTCTGATGTGATTCAAGCTTTTGTCCATCATTAGAACAGTACCCTGATGTGATTCAAGCTTTTGTCCATCATTAAGACAGCATCCTAATGTGATTCAAGCTTTTCTTCATCAATAGGACAGCATCCTGATGTGATTCAAGCTTTTCTCCATCATTAAAACAGCATCCTGATGTGATTCAAGATTTTCTTTATCATTATAACAGTACCCTGATGTGATTCAAGCTTTTCTCTATCATTAAGAAAGCATCCTGATGTGATTCAAGCTTTCGTCCATCATTAGGACAGTACCTTGATGTGATTCAAGCTTTTGTCCATCATTAGGACAGTACCCTGATGTGATTCAAGCTTTTCTCCATCATTAAGACAGCATCCTGATGAGACTCAAGTTTTTCTCCATCATTAGGACAGCATCCTGATGTGATTCAAGCTTTTCTCCATCATTAAGACAGCATCCTGATGTGATTCAAGCTTTTCTCCATCATTAGGACAGCATCCCGATGTGATTCAAGCTTTTCTAAATCATTAAGACAGCATCCTGATGTGATTCAAGCTTTTCGTCATCATTAGGGCAGCACCCTGATGCAATTCAAGCTTTCCTTCATCATTAGGACAGCATCCTGATGTGATTCAAGTTTTTCTCCATCATTAAGACAGCATCATGATGTGATTCAAGCTTTCCTCCATCATTAAGACAGCATCCTGTGATTCAAGCTTTTCTGCATCCTTAGGACAGCATCCTCATGTGATTCAAGCTTTTCTCCATCATTAGGACAGCATCCTCATGTGATTCAAGCTTTTCTTCATCATTAGGACAGCATCCTGATGTGATTCAAGCTTCTCTCGTTCATTAAGACAGCATCCTGATGTGATTCAAGCTTTTCTCCATCATTAGGACAGCATCAGGATGTGATTCAAGCTTTTCTCCATCATCAGGAGAGCATCCTGATGTGATCTTAGACTACACAGGTTTACAAACAAAATACTACACAAGAACAGCTGGAAATTCTTTACTATTGTTTTTGTCACTGAATACGGAAATGTTGCTAAAATTGTGTTCCGAGAATCAGAGTGTTCTGAGAGTCAGTGTTTTCTGACAGTGTGTTCTGAGAGTCAGTGTTTTCTGACAGTGTGTTTTGAGAGTCAGTGTTTTCTGACAGTGTGTTCTGAGAGTCAGTGTTTTCTGACAGTGTGTTCTGAGAGTCAGTGTTTTCTGACAGTGTGTTCTGAGAGTCAGTGTTTTCTGACACTGTGTTCAGAGAGTCAGTGTTTTCTGAGAGTCAGTGTGTTCTGAAAGGTAGTGTATTCTGAGAGGCAGTGTGTTCTGAGAAGTAGTGTGTTCTGAGAGGCAGTGTGTTTTGAGAGGCAGTGTGTACTGAGAGGTAGTGTGTTCTGAGAGGCATTGTGTTCTGTGAGGCAGTGTGTTGAGAGAGTCAGTGTGTTCTGAGAGTCAGTGTGTTCTGAGAGGTAGTGTGTTCTGAGAGCCAGTGTGTTCTGAGAGTCAGTGTGTTCTGAGAGGTAGTGTGTTCTGAGAGGCAGTGTATTTTGAGAAGTAGTGTGCTCTGAGAGACAGTGTGTTCTGACAGTGTGCTCTGAGAGTCAGTGTGCTCTGAGAGTCAGTGTGTTCTGAGAGGTAGTGTGTTCTGAGAGGTAGTGTGCACTGACAGTGTGTTCTGAGACGAAGTGTGTTCTGAGAGGCAGTGTGTTCCGAGACGAAGTGTGTTCTCAGAGATAGTGTGTTCTGAGAGGCAGTGTGTTCTGACAGTGTGCTCTGAGAGTCAGTGTGTTCTAACAGTGCATTCTGAGAGTAAATGTGTTCTGACAGTGTGTTGTGAGAGGCAGTGTGTTCTGAGAGGCAGTGTGTTACGAGAGGCAGTGTGTTCTAAGAAACAGTGTCTTCTGAGAGGCAGTGTGTTCTGAGAGGTATTGTGTTCTGAGAGGTAGTTTGTTCTGTGATGTAGCGTGCTCTGTGAGGCAGTATTTTCTGTGAGGCAGTGTGTTCTGAGAGGCAGTGTGTTCTGAGAGGCAGTGTGTTCTGAGAGGCAGCGTGTTCTGAGAGGTAGTTTGATCTGAGAGGCAGTGTATTCGTGTATTCAGAGAGGCAGTGTGTTCTTAGAGACAATGTGTTCTGAGAGGCAGTGTGTTCTGAGAGGCAGTGTGTTCTGAGAGACAGTGTGTTCTGAGAAGCAGTGTGTTCTGAGCGGCAGTGTGTTCTGAGAGGCAGTGTATTCTGAGAGGCAGTGTGTTCTGAGAGGCAGTGTGTTACGAGAGGCAGTGTGTTCTAAGAAACAGTGTGTTCTGAGAGGCAGTGTGTTCTGAGAGGTATTATGTTCTGAGAGGTAGTTTGTTCTGTGATGTAGTGTGCTCTGTGAGGCAGTATTTTCTGTGAGGCAGTGTGTTCTGAGAGGCAGTGTGTTCTGAGAGGCAGTGTGTTCTGAGAGGCAGTGTGTTCTGAGAGGTAGTTTGATCTGAGAGGCAGTGTATTCGTGTATTCAGAGAGGCAGTGTGTTCTGTGAGACAATGTGTTCTGAGAGGCAGTGTGTTCTGAGAGACAGTGTGTTTTGAGAAGCAGTGTGTTCTGAGCGGCAGTGTGTTCTGAGAGGCAGTGTGTTCTGAGAGGCAGTGTGTTCTGAGAGGCAGTGTGTTCTGAGAGGCAGTGTTTTCTGAAACGTAGTGTGTTCTGAAAGGTAGTGTGTTCTGAATGGCAGTGTGTTCAGAGAGGCAGTGTGTTCTGAGAGACAGTTTGATCTGAGAGGCAGTATGTTCTGTGAGGCAGCGTGTTCTGAAAGGTAATGTGTTCTGAGAGGCAGTGTGTTCTGAAGGTAGTGTGGTCTGAGAGGTAGTGTGTTCTGAGAGGCAGGGTGTTCTGTGAGGCAGTGAGTTCTGAGAGGCAGTGTGTTCTAAGAGGCAGTGTGTTCTGAGTGGCAGTGTGTTCTAAGAGGCAGTGTATTCTGAGTGACAGTGTGTTCTGAGAGGCAGTGTGTTCTAAGAGGCAGAGTGTTCTGAGTGGCAGTGTGATCTGAGAGGCAGTGTGTTCTGAGTGGCAGTGTGTTCTGAGAGGCAGTGTGTTCTGAGAGGCAGTGTGTTCTGAGAGGCAGTGTGTTCTAAGAGGCAGTGTGTTCTGAGTGGCAGTGTGTTCTGAGAGGCAGTGTGTTCTGAGTGGCAGTGTGTTCTGAGTTTCAGTGTGTTCTGAGAGGCAGTGTGTTCTGAGAGGCAGTGTGTTCTGAGTGGCAGTGTGTTATGAGTGGCAGTGTGTTCTGAGAGGCAGTGTGTTCTGAATGGCAGTGTGTTCTGAGAGGCAGTGTGTTCTGAATGGCAGTGTGTTCTGAGAGGCAGTGTGTTCTGAGAGGCAGTGTGTTCTGAGAGGTAGTTTGATCTGAGAGGCAGTGTATTCTCAGAGGCAGTGTGTTCTGTGAGGCAATGTGTTCTGAGAGGCAGTGTGTTCTGAGAGGCAGTGTGTTCTGAGAGGCAGTGTGTTCTGAGAAGCAGTGTGTTCTGAGCGGCAGTGTGTTCTGAGAGGCAGTGTGTTCTGAGAGGCAGTGTGTTCTGATAGGCAGTGTGTTCTGAGAGGCAGTGTGTTCTGAAACGTAGTGTGTTCTGAGAGGTAGTGTGTTCTGATAGGCAGTGTGTTCTGATAGGCAGTGTGTTCTGAGAGGCAGTGTTTTCTGAAACGTAGTGTGTTCTGAGAGGTAGTGTGTTCTGAATGACAGTGTGTTCTGAGAGGCAGTGTGTTCTGAGAGCCAGTTTGTTCTGTGAGGCAGCGTGTTCAGAGAGGTAATGTGTTCTGAGAGGCAGTGTGTTCTGAGAGGCAGTGTGTTCTAAGAGGCAGAGTGTTCTGAGAGGCAGTGTGTTCTGAGTGGCAGTGTGTTCCGAGAGACAGTGTGTTCTGAGTGGCAGTGTGTTCTGAGTGGCAATGTGTTCTGAGAGGTAGTGTGTTCTGAGAGGCAGTGTGTTCTGAGAGGCAGTGTGTTCTGAGTGGCAGTGTGTTCTGAGAGGCAGTGTGTTCTGAGTGGCAGTGTGTTCTGAGAGGCAGTGTGTTCTGAGTGGCAGTGTGTTCTGAAAGGCAGTGTGTTCTGAGTGGCAGTGTGTTTTGAGTGGCAGTGTGTTCTGAGAGGAAGTGTGTTCTGAGTGGCAGTGTGTTCTGAGAGGCAGTGTGATCTGAGTGGTAGTGTGTTCTGAGAGGCAGTGTGTTCTAAGAAGCAGTGTGTTTTGAGTGGCAGTGTGTTCTGAGTGGCAGTGTGTTCTGAGAGGTAGTGTGTTCTGAGAGGCAGTGTGTTCTGAGAGGCAGTGTGTTCTGAGTGGCAGTGTGTTCTGAGAGGCAGTGTGTTTTGAGTGGCAGTGTGTTCTGAGTGGCAGTGTGTTCTGAGAGGTAGTGTGTTCTGAGAGGCACTGTGTTCTGAGTGGCAGTGTGTTCTGAGTGGCAGTGTGTTCTGAGAGGCAGTGTGTTCTGAGTGGCAGTGTGTTCTGAGAGGCAGTGTGTTCTGAGAGGCACTGTGTTCTGAGTGGCAGTGTGTTCTGAGTGGCAGTGTGTTCTGAGTGGCAGTGTGTTCTGAGAGGCAGTGTGTTCTGAGTGGCAGTGTGTTCTGAGTGGCAGTGTGTTCTGAGAGGCAGTGTCTTATGGGTGGCAGTGTGTTCTGAGAGGTAGTTTGATCTGAGAGGCAGTGTATTCGTGTATTCAGAGAGGCAGTGTGTTCTGAGAGACAATGTGTTCTGAGAGGCAGTGTGTTCTGAGAGGTAGTTTGATCTGAGAGGCAGTGTATTCGTGTATTCAGAGAGGCAGTGTGTTCTGTGAGACAATGTGTTCTGAGAGGCAGTGTGTTCTGAGAGGCAGTGTGTTCTGAGAGACAGTGTGTTCTGAGAAGCAGTGTGTTCTGAGCGGCAGTGTGTTCTGAGAGGCAGTGTGTTCTGAGAGGCAGTGTGTTCTGAGAGGCAGTGTGTTCTGAGAGGCAGTGTTTTCTGAAACGTAGTGTGTTCTGAAAGGTAGTGTGTTCTGAATGGCAGTGTGTTCTGAGAGGCAGTGTGTTCTGAGAGACAGTTTGATCTGAGAGGCAGTGTGTTCTGTGAGGCAGCGTGTTCTGAGAGGTAATGTGTTCTGAGAGGCAGTGTGTTCTGAAGGTAGTGTGGTCTGAGAGGTAGTGTGTTCTGAGAGGCAGTGTGTTCTGTGAGGCAGTGAGTTCTGAGAGGCAGTGTGTTCTAAGAGGCAGTGTGTTCTGAGTGGCAATGTGTTCTAAGAGGCAGTGTATTCTGAGTGGCAGTGTGTTCTGAGAGGCAGTGTGTTCTAAGAGGCAGAGTGTTCTGAGTGGCAGTGTATTCTGAGAGGCAGTGTGTTCTGAGTGGCAGTGTGTTCTGAGAGGCAGTGTGTTCTGAGAGGCAGTGTGTTCTGAGAGGCAGTGTGTTCTGAGAGGCAGTGTGTTCTAAGAGGCAGTGTGTTCTGAGTGGCAGTGTGTTCTGAGAGGCAGTGTGTTCTGAGTGGCAGTGTGTTCTGAGTTTCAGTGTGTTCTGAGAGGCAGTGTGTTCTGAGAGGCAGTGTGTTCTGAGTGGCAGTGTGTTCTGAGTGGCAGTGTGTTCTGAGAGGCAGTGTGTTCTGAATGGCAGTGTGTTCTGAGAGGCAGTGTGTTCTGAGAGGCAGTGTGTTCTGAGAGGTAGTTTGATCTGAGAAGCAGTGTATTCTGAGAGGCAGTGTGTTCTGTGAGGCAATGTGTTCTGAGTGGCAGTGTGTTCTGAGAGGCAGTGTGTTCTGAGCGGCAGTGTGTTCTGAGAGGCAGTGTGTTCTGAGAGGCAGTGTGTTCTGATAGGCAGTGTGTTCTGAGAGGCAGTGTGTTCTGAGAGGCAGTGTGTTCTGAGAGGCAGTGTGTTCTGAGAGGCAGTGTGTTCTGAGAGGCAGTGTGTTCTGATAGGCAGTGTGTTCTGAGAGGCAGTGTGTTCTGAAACGTAGTGTGTTCTGAGAGGTAGTGTGTTCTGATAGGCAGTGTGTTCTGATAGGCAGTGTTTTCTGAAACGTAGTGTGTTCTGAGAGGTAGTGTGTTCTGAATGGCAGTGTGTTCTGAGAGGCAGTGTGTTCTGAGAGGCAGTTTGTTCTGTGAGGCAGCGTGTTCTGAGAGGTAATGTGTTCTGAGAGGCAGTGTGTTCTGAGAGGCAGTGTGTTCTAAGAGGCAGAGTGTTCTGAGTGGCAGTGTGTTCCGAGAGACAGTGTGTTCTGAGTGGCAGTGTGTTCTGAGTGGCAGTGTGTTCTGAGAGGTAGTGTGTTCTGAGAGGCAGTGTGTTCTGAGAGGCAGTGTGTTCTGAGTGGCAGTGTGTTCTGAGAGGCAGTGTGTTCTGAGTGGCAGTTTTTTTTGAGAGGCAGTGTGTTCTGAGTGGCAGTGTGTTCTGAAATGCAGTGTGTTCTGAGTGGCAGTGTGCTTTGAGTGGCAGTGTGTTCTGAGAGGCAGTGTGTTCTGAGTGGCAGTGTGTTCTGAGAGGCAGTGTGTTCTGAGTGGCAGTGTGTTCTGAGAGGCAGTGTGTTCTAAGAGGCAGTGTGTTCTGAGTGGCAGTGTGTACTGAGTGGCAGTGTGTTCTGAGAGGTAGTGTGTTCTGACAGGCAGTGTGTTCTGAGAGGCAGTGTGTTCTGAGTGGCAGTGTGTTCTGAGAGGCAGTGTGTTTTGAGTGGCAGTGTGTTCTGCGTGGCAGTGTGTTCTGAGAGGTAGTGTGTTCTGAGAGGCACTGTGTTCTGAGTGGCAGTGTGTTCTGAGTGGCAGTGTGTTCTGAGAGGCAGTGTGTTCTGAGTGGCAGTGTGTTCTGAGTGGCAGTGTGTTCTGAGAGGCAGTGTGTTCTGAGAGGCACTGTGTTCCGAGAGGCAGTGTGTTCTGAGTGGCAGTGTGTTCTGAGAGGCAGTGTGTTCTGAGTGGCAGTGTGTTCTGAGTGGCAGTGTGTTCTGAGAGGCAGTGTGTTATGAGTGCCAGTGTGTTCTGAGTGGCAGTGTGTTCTGAGAGGCAGTGTGTTCTGAGAGGCAGTGTGTTCTGAGTGGCAGTGTGTTCTGAGAGGCAGTGTGTTCTGAGAGGCAGTGTGTTCTGAGAGGCAGTGTGTTCTGAGATGCAGTGTGCTCTGATTGGCAGTGTGTTCTGAGTGGCAGTGTGCTCTGAGTGGCAGTGTGTTCTGAGAGGCAGTGTGTTATGAGAGGCTGTGTGTTCTGAGTGGCAGTGTGTTCTGAGAGGCAGTGTGTTCTGAGTGGCAGTGTGTTCTGAGTGGCAGTGTGTTCTGAGTGGCAGTGTGTTCTGAGAGGCAGTGTGTTCTGAGTGGCAGTGTGTTCTAAGTGGCAGTGTGTTCTGAGAGGTAGTGTGTTCTGAGAGGCAGTGTGTTCTGAGAGGCAGTGTGTTCTGAGAGGCAGTGTGTTCTGAGTGGCAATGTGTTCTGAGAGGCAGTGTGTTCTGAGAGGCAGTGTGTTCTGAGAGGCAGTGTGTTTTGAGTGGCAGTGTGTTCTGAGAGGCTGTGCGTTCTGAGAGGCAGTGTGTTCTGAGAGGCAGTGTGTTCTGAGAGGCAGTGTGTTCTGAGAGACAGTGTGTTCTGAGAGGCAGTGTGTTCTGAGAGACAGTGTGTTCTGAGAAGCAGTGTGTTCTGAGCGGCAGTGTGTTCTGAGAGGCAGTGTGTTCTGAGAGGCAGTGTGTTCTGAGAGGCAGTGTGTTCTGAGAGGCAGTGTTTTCTGAAACGTAGTGTGTTCTGAAAGGTAGTGTGTTCTGAATGGCAGTGTGTTCTGAGAGGCAGTGTGTTCTGAGAGACAGTTTGATCTGAGAGGCAGTGTGTTCTGTGAGGCAGCGTGTTCTGAGAGGTAATGTGTTCTGAGAGGCAGTGTGTTCTGAAGGTAGTGTGGTCTGAGAGGTAGTGTGTTCTGAGAGGCAGTGTGTTCTGTGAGGCAGTGAGTTCTGAGAGGCAGTGTGTTCTAAGAGGCAGTGTGTTCTGAGTGGCAATGTGTTCTAAGAGGCAGTGTATTCTGAGTGGCAGTGTGTTCTGAGAGGCAGTGTGTTCTAAGAGGCAGAGTGTTCTGAGTGGCAGTGTATTCTGAGAGGCAGTGTGTTCTGAGTGGCAGTGTGTTCTGAGAGGCAGTGTGTTCTGAGAGGCAGTGTCTTCTGAGAGGCAGTGTGTTTTGAGTGGCAGTGTGTTCTGAGAGGCTGTGCGTTCTGAGAGGCAGTGTGTTCTGAGTGGCTGTGTGTTCTGAGAGGCTGTGTGTTCTGAGAGGCAGTTTGTTCTGAGAGGCAGTGTGTTCTGAGTTTCAGTGTGTTCTGAGAGGCAGTGTGTTCTGAGAGGCAGTGTGTTCTGAGTGGCAGTGTGTTCTGAGTGGCAGTGTGTTCTGAGAGGCAGTGTGTTCTGAATGGCAGTGTGTTCTGAGAGGCAGTGTGTTCTGAGAGGCAGTGTGTTCTGAGAGGTAGTTTGATCTGAGAAGCAGTGTATTCTGAGAGGCAGTGTGTTCTGTGACGCAATGTGTTCTGAGTGGCAGTGTGTTCTGAGAGGCAGTGTGTTCTGAGCGGCAGTGTGTTCTGAGAGGCAGTGTGTTCTGAGAGGCAGTGTGTTCTGATAGGCAGTGTGTTCTGAGAGGCAGTGTGTTCTGAGAGGCAGTGTGTTCTGAGAGGCAGTGTGTTCTGAGAGGCAGTGTGTTCTGAGAGGCAGTGTGTTCTGATAGGCAGTGTGTTCTGAGAGGCAGTGTGTTCTGAAACGTAGTGTGTTCTGAGAGGTAGTGTGTTCTGATAGGCAGTGTGTTCTGATAGGCAGTGTTTTCTGAAACGTAGTGTGTTCTGAGAGGTAGTGTGTTCTGAATGGCAGTGTGTTCTGAGAGGCAGTGTGTTCTGAGAGGCAGTTTGTTCTGTGAGGCAGCGTGTTCTGAGAGGTAATGTGTTCTGAGAGGCAGTGTGTTCTGAGAGGCAGTGTGTTCTAAGAGGCAGAGTGTTCTGAGTGGCAGTGTGTTCCGAGAGACAGTGTGTTCTGAGTGGCAGTGTGTTCTGAGTGGCACTGTGTTCTGAGAGGTAGTGTGTTCTGAGAGGCAGTGTGTTCTGAGAGGCAGTGTGTTCTGAGTGGCAGTGTGTTCTGAGAGGCAGTGTGTTCTGAGTGGCAGTGTGTTTTGAGAGGCAGTGTGTTCTGAGTGGCAGTGTGTTCTGAAAGGCAGTGTGTTCTGAGTGGCAGTGTGCTTTGAGTGGCAGTGTGTTCTGAGAGGCAGTGTGTTCTGAGTGGCAGTGTGTTCTGAGAGGCAGTGTGTTCTGAGTGGCAGTGTGTTCTGAGAGGCAGTGTGTTCTAAGAGGCAGTGTGTTCTGAGTGGCAGTGTGTACTGAGTGGCAGTGTGTTCTGAGAGGTAGTGTGTTCTGACAGGCAGTGTGTTCTGAGAGGCAGTGTGTTCTGAGTGGCAGTGTGTTCTGAGAGGCAGTGTGTTTTGAGTGGCAGTGTGTTCTGAGTGGCAGTGTGTTCTGAGAGGTAGTGTGTTCTGAGAGGCACTGTGTTCTGAGTGGCAGTGTGTTCTGAGTGGCAGTGTGTTCTGAGAGGCAGTGTGTTCTGAGTGGCAGTGTGTTCTGAGTGGCAGTGTGTTCTGAGAGGCAGTGTGTTCTGAGAGGCACTGTGTTCTGAGAGGCAGTGTGTTCTGAGTGGCAGTGTGTTCTGAGAGGCAGTGTGTTCTGAGTGGCAGTGTGTTCTGAGTGGCAGTGTGTTCTGAGAGGCAGTGTGTTATGAGTGCCAGTGTGTTCTGAGTGGCAGTGTGTTCTGAGAGGCAGTGTGTTCTGAGAGGCAGTGTGTTCTGAGTGGCAGTGTGTTCTGAGAGGCAGTGTGTTCTGAGAGGCAGTGTGTTCTGAGAGGCAGTGTGTTCTGAGATGCAGTGTGCTCTGATTTGCAGTGTGTTCTGAGTGGCAGTGTGCTCTGAGTGGCAGTGTGTTCTGAGAGGCAGTGTGTTATGAGAGGCTGTGTGTTCTGAGTGGCAGTGTGTTCTGAGAGGCAGTGTGTTCTGAGTGGCAGTGTGTTCTGAGTGGCAGTGTGTTCTGAGTGGCAGTGTGTTCTGAGAGGCAGTGTATTCTGAGTGGCAGTGTGTTCTAAGTGGCAGTGTGTTCTGAGAGGTAGTGTGTTCTGAGAGGCAGTGTGTTCTGAGAGGCAGTGTGTTCTGAGAGGCAGTGTGTTCTGAGTGGCAATGTGTTCTGAGAGGCAGTGTGTTCTGAGAGGCAGTGTGTTCTGAGAGGCAGTGTGTTTTGAGTGGCAGTGTGTTCTGAGAGGCTGTGCGTTCTGAGAGGCAGTGTGTTCTGAGTGGCTGTGTGTTCTGAGAGGCTGTGTGTTCTGAGAGGCAGTTTGTTCTGAGAGGCAGTGTGTTCTGAGAGGCAGTGTGTTCTGAGAGGCAGTGTGTTCTGAGTGGCAGTGTGTTCTGAGTGGCAGTGTGTTCTGAGAGGCAGTGTGTTCTGAGAAGCAGTGTGTTCTGAGAGGCAGTGTGTTCTGAGAGGCAGTGTGTTCTGAGTGGCAGTGTGTTCTGAGAGGCAGTGTGTTCTGAGAGGCAGTGTGTTCTTAGAGGCAATGTGTTCTGAGAGGCTGTGTGTTCTGAAAGGCAGTGTGCTCTGAGAGGTAGTGTGTTCTGAGAGGCAGTGTGCTCTGAGAGGCAGTGTGTTCTGAGAGGCAGTGTGTTCTGAGAGGCAGTGTGCTCTGAGAGGCAGTGTGTTCTGAGAGGCAGTGTGTTCTGAGAGGCAGTGTGTTCTGAGAGGCAGTGTGCTCTGAGAGGCAGTGTATTCTGAGAGGCAGTGTGTTCTGAGAGGCAGTGTGCTCTGAGAGGCAGTGTGTTCTGAGAGGCAGTGTGCTCTGAATGGCAGTGTGTTCTGAGAGCTCATAAGTTTCGTTAGTCTTCCTCGTAAGAATACTAGAACTCAAACTTGAAATATTATTTACCTGGACACACAAACACACACACACACACACACACACACACACACACACACACACACACACACACACACACACACACACACACACACACACCTGACGACACTGGAGGACAGGAGAGATACGGGGGACATGATAATGGCATTCAAAATACTGGGAGGAATTGAGAAGGTCGACAAAAGCAAGATTTTCCAGAGATGTGACACAGCAACAAGGGAACACAGTTGGAAGTTGAAGACACAGTATTTCTTCAGCCACAGAGTAGTCAGGAAGTGGTACAGTTTGGGAAGCGATGTAGTGGAGGCAGGATCCATACATAGCTTTAAGCAGAGGTATGATAAAGCTCATGGTTCAGGGAGAGTGACCTTGTAGCGACCAGTGAAGAGGCGGGGCCAGGAGCTATGAATCGATCTTTGCAACCTCAACTAGGTGAGTACAAGTAGGTGAGGTGAGCACACACACACACACACACACACACACACACACACACACAGGGCCAGGAGCTCAGACTCGACCCCTGCAACCTCAACTAGCTGAATACACACACACACACAGGGAGGAACCTGGGAGGGAAGATTGGGAGTTAGAGCTCAAAAAAATGGAGGAAGAGTTCGGAAGGAAGCTAGCAGAGCTCGGTGAGGTAAAGGAGGAGAGGATAGCTGAAGAGAGCAGAAAGTGGGGACTACAAGTCTTAGCAGCAGAAGATAAGATAAAGTGCTTAGAAGAGGAGCTAAAAAACCTGAAACAGACTAGAGAGACAAATGACAGTACAGACATGACATCAGGAACTTCTATACTAGTCACAGATGAGGGGGCTGTAGGGATTCAGGAAAAAATGAGTACAGGAAGACCAGATGAGAACCTGAAGACAATGAAGGAGACATGACATATGCAGAGACTCTAACAGTCAACTACAGTGGCAGGGAACAGGTGAGCATAGGGGCTGCAGCAAGGGCAGGGGCTGAATGCAGGAACGTCTCGATGGAAGGAGCTAAAACACCTCAGAGGATGCAAAGAGAGACACAGTGGGAGGCGGAGAGGGAGTGTCATGACCAAGGTCCTAATGAGATTAATTTATATATGTATTGTCCACTTAATATTATATTCTGGGTTTCTTTAATATTAGCTAAATTAAAGATTCCACTAGTTTATAATATTATCTGATTTAGGAATATATCTGGGTATGATATATATATATATATATATATATATATATATATATATATATATATATATATATATATATATATATATATATATATATATATATATCTATATATTTATATATATATACATATACATATATTATATATATATATATATATATATATATTTATATATATATATATATACATATACATATATTATATATATATATATATATATATATATATATATATATTTATATATATATATCATATATATATATGTATATATTTATATATATGTATATATATATATATATATTTGTATATATATATATATATATATATACGTATATATATATATATATATACATATATATATATGTCGTGCCGAATATGTAAAACTGGTCAATTAGCAAGAACTCCTTTAAAATTAAGTCCTTTCTGAAATTTTCTCTTATACGTTTAAGGATATATTTTTTTCATTAATGTTAATAAAAAATTTTTTAACTTTGCACCAAAAGAATCTTAGAAAACTTACCTAACCTTATTATAAAAAGAGCAATTTATTTTAGCCTAACCCAACTAAATATATTTTAAATACGTTTACAATAATTTAGTACTGAACAAACACAATCAAATATATTTTTTTCGTTAGGTTTAGAATGATTTTGGCGAAATTATTGCATACACAAATTTTCACTTGTCCTATATGGCAAGATGAGCGTTGCTATTTAAGCCAAGATCGCAAGTTCTGCCTATTCGGCACGACATATATATATATATATGTATATATATATATATATATATATATATATATATATATATATATATATATATATATATATATATATATATATATATATTTATGTATTTTGAGTAATGTGTTAGGTAGGTAGGTAACTGGCTAAAACTTGAAACAAGGTATGTCCTTGGAGGGTAGTTTAGCTTACTATTCCCTCTCCCCTTTGGCGAGTTGATGTCATGTAGGGATTAACTGTGTTAATTCAGTTCGCTCTCTCTGCCGACTCAGTGTGCATTGACTGAGCTACCCTCCAGTACTCCGCCTTATTCTCACTTGGATAGAGAATTGTGTTATAGAAACTCCTGAACCAGCTTGTGGCTTATTGTGAAGTGAAGTCTGCGGACAGTTATATAATGTTACCTTCAGGTTACGATGTGTCGACCTGTGTCAAGCTTAGAACTTTGTGATATATTCCTTATGCCAGGGAGTTACTCAGTGAAAGTGTTAATTCTCAATATATGTACTTGCACACAAGTAATGTCACTATTGAGGAAGCAGTAATATTCCTCTGATCATTAACAAGTGTAGTGACCATATTGATATACATTCTATTTAAGAGTTTTCTTGTGTGAAGGAAAGTTTCTGACCAAAGTGATATTTAATAGATATTTGTGAATATCTAAAGTATTTAAGCTTTTAAATAAAAAGAGAAGAGGAAAAGACTGAGTAACTATTATTTGTGCCTTACATTTCTAAGTTTGGAAGTATCTTCTCATTCTATGAAGTGTATTGTTACAGAGTGCACTAACCTGGCTAGAGATTAAGATTCGAACCGTAACAGGGAGAGGTCAGTGTTTATCTACGGGCTCCAAGAAGTCGAAGGGGAAACCTATGATGAGAGAAACCAGGGGGAGAAGAAAGCGATCGTAGGTATCATGAAAGCAATATGTGAGGGAGACATGACCCAGGTGGCAAATTTTTGGAGAATTAGGTGGTTTGCGAGCAGAAGGAGACAGCCTGTCAAAGTAATCTTCAAGGCAGAATCAGCTCGAACCAGGGACCTGCAGGAGAAAGCACGATTGAGGGACAAACCAGAGTACCAGAGAGTGTACCTAGATCGTGACAGAACACAGGAGGAAAGGAGGATACTGAGAGAGAGGGTACAAAGACGAAAGGAGGAACAGGATACATCGATAAAGACGAGCAGAACCCAGACTCAGGTGAAAGGACAAATACACCATACAGAGACACCTGCAGGAGGACTCCAACCACAACAACCCCAAAGCAACTGAATAATCTCTACCAAAACTCACACACTGTTCTCTCTGCCCTCACCCCATCACAAACCCTACCCCTACAGCAACCCCCTATGGGCACTCTGACCCCACCCCCACCACAAACCCCACCCACACTGTGACAACCCTAACACAACTGAAGAAGCTCAACCAAAACCTGCACACTGGTCCCTCTGCCCCAACCCCCACATCACAAACCCCACCCCTACAGCAGCTCCCTATGGGCGCTCTGCTTTCACCCTCCATCACAAACCCCACCCACACGACAAACCCCCATAGGCCCCCCCCCAGGGCTCCCGCTCCCCCCAACCTCAATATTTTCCCAGATCCACCGTGATAGGCAAGAGGCTGAAGGAGTGGTACACAAACGCAGATGGAATAGAAAATAAATACGAGGAGTGGCATGAAAGAATCAACGAGAAGTCCCCAGACATCACAGCAGTCACAGAAACGAAACTCACTGAGACAATAACAGACGCAGTCTTCCCACCGGGATATCAGATCCTGAGGAAAGATAGAAGGAGCAGAGGGGGAGGAGGGATTGCACTGATCATAAAAAACTGATGGAGTTTTGAGGAAATGGAAGGCACGGACGAGATTGGAGAAAGGGACTTAATAGTAGGTACAATTCAATCTGGGGAACATAAGGTAGTCATTGCAGTGATGTATAACCTACCACAGAACTGCAGGAGGCCAAGAGAGGAATATGATGAGAACAACAGAGCAATGGGGGACACACTGGCTGAGGTGGCATGAAGAGCTCAATCGTGCGGAGCAAAGTTACTGGTTATGGGTGATTTCAACCACAGGGAGATCGATTGGGAAAACCTGGAGCCTCATGGGGGTCCCGAAACATGGAGAGCCAAGATGATGGATGTGGTACTGGAAAATCTCATGCATCAACACATCAGGGACAGGAGGATGAGCCAGCAAGACTGGACCTGGTGTTCACCCTGAGTAGTTCAGACATTGATGACATCACATATGAGAGGTCCCTCGGAGCTAGGACCTTGGGTAGCTTCAAGAAGAGATTGGACAAATATATGAGTGGGAGGGGCTGGGTTTGATTGGTGTCATTGGGTACGGGAGTTAATTCTTGGGTAGCTTTTGGTAGAGGTCGTTTTGATAAGGACCTGCCTTGTATGGGCCAGTAGGCCTTCTGCAGTGTTCCTCCATTCGTATGTTCTTATGTTCTTAGTCCTGAATTTTGATTACGTAGTAGAGTTACAAGTGGAGAGGGTAACAGGAGTCGAATGGGAAAAGCCAAACTATAAAAGGGGGGACTGAACAGGTATGAGGAACTTCCTGCAGGAGGTTCAGTATGACAGAGAATGGTAGGAAACTCAGTAAATGAAATGATGGAATATGTAACAACAAAATGCAAGGAGGCAGAGGAAAGGTTTGTTCCCAAGGGCAACAGAAACAATGAGAAGACCAAAGCGAGTCCTTGGTTTACCCGAAGATGCAGGGAGGCAAAAATTAAGTGCATTAGAGAATGGAAGAGGTACAGAAGGCAAAGGACCCAGGAAAACAAGATCAGTCGAAGAGCCAGAAACAAATATGCACAGATAAGGAGGGAGGCCCAGCGACAGTACGAAAATGACATAGTATCGAAAGTCAAGTCTGACCCGAAACTGCTGTTTAGCCACATTAGGAGAAAGACAACAGTCAAAGACCAGGTGATCAGGCTGAGGAAAGAAGGTGGGGAGCTCTTAAGAAACGATCAAGAGATATGCGAGGAGCTCACCACGAGATTTAAGGAAATATTCACAGCGGAGACAGGAAGGACTCTGGGAAGACAGGACAGAGGGGGACACCAACAGGGAATACACCAACAAGTGCTGGATGACATGCACACAACTGAGAAGGAGGTGAAGAAGCTGCTAAGTGACATTGATACCTCAAACGCAATGGGACCGGATAAAATCTCCCCGTGGGTCCTCAGGGAGGGAGCAGATATACTGTGTGTGCCATTAACACAATCTTCAACACATCCCTTGAAACTGGGCAACTATCTGAGGTATGGAAGACTGCAAATGTACTTCCTATTTTTAAAAAAGGAGACAGAAAAGAGGCACTAAATTACAGACCAGTGAAGAAGATTACAGACCAGTGGAGAAGATTATAAGGAGGAGATTGGTGGAGCACCTGGAATGGACCAAGATTATAAACAACAACAAGCTCGGATTCTTGGAAGGCAAATCCTGTGTCACAAACCTTCTGGAGTTTTATGACAAAGTTACAGAAATAAGACAGGAGAGAGAGGGATGAGTTGATTGCATTTTCTTCGACTGCAAGAAAGCCTTCAGCACAGTTCCTCACAAGAGATTAGTGCAGAAACTAGAGGATCAGGTGCGTACAACAAGAAGGGCACTGCAATGGATCAGAGAATACCTGACAGGGAGGCAACAACGAGTCATGGTACGGGATGAGGTATCACAGTGGGCACCTGTGATGAGCAGGGTCCCACAGGGGTCGATCCTAGGACAAGTGCTATTTTTGGTATATGTGAATGACATGATGGTAGGATAGACTCAGAGGTGTCCCTGTTTGCAGATGATGTGAAGTTAATGAGGAGAATTAAATCAGATGAGGATCAGGCAGGACTTCAAAGAGACCTGGATAGGCTGGACACGTGGTCCAGCAACTGGCTTCTTGAATTCAGCCCTGCCAAATGCAAAGTCATGAAGATCAGAGAAATGCAAAGAAGACCGCAGACAGAGTAAAGGCTGGGTGGCCAAAGACTGCAAACCTCGCTCAAGAAGAAACATCTTTGGGTGACCATAACACCGAGCATCTCTCCGGAGGCACACATCAACTAGATAACTGCTGCAGCATATGGGTGCCTTTCAAATCTGAGAATAGCGTTCTGATACCTTATTAAGGAATCGTTCAAGACACTGTACACTGTGTACATCAGGACCATACTGGAGTATGCAGCACCAGTTAGGAACCCACACCTGGTCAAGCACGTCAAGAAATTAGAGAAAGTGTAAAGGTTTGCATCAAGGCTAGTTCCGAAGCTCAGGGGAATGTCCTACGAAGAAAAGTTGAGGGAAATCGGAATGACGACACTGGAGGACAGGACGGTCAGTGGAGACATGATAACGACATACAAAATACTGCGTGGAATAGATAAGGTGGACAGAGACAGGTTGTTCAAGAGAGGGGACACAGCAACAAGGGGCCACAACTGGAAGCTGAAGACTCAGAGGAGTCAGAGGGATGTTAGGAAGTATTTCTTCAGTCATAGAGTCGTCAGGAAGTGGAATAGCCTAGCAAAGTGATGTAGTGGAGGCAGGAACCATACATAGCTTTAAGACGAGGTATGACAAAGCTCAGGAAGCAGAAAGAGGACCTAGTAGCAATCAGTGAAGAGGCGGGGCCAGGAGCTGAGTCTCGACCCCTGCAACCACAATTAGGTGAGTACACACACACACACATACAGAAGGGCAACAGAAATAATGGGAAGACCAAAATGAGCCCTTGGTTTATCTGAAGGTGTAGGGAGGCAAAAACTAAGTGCATTAGAGAATGGAAAAAGTAGAGAATGCAAAGAACCCAGGAAAATATGATCAGTCGAAGAGCCAGAAACGAGTATGAACAGATAGGGAGGGATGCCCAGCGACAGAACGAAAACAACATAGCATTGGAAGTCAAATCTGACCCGAAACTGCTGTATAACCACATTAGGAGGAAGACAGCAGTCAAAGACCAGTTGATCAGACTGAGGAAAGAAGATAGGGAACTCACAAGAAACGATCAAGAGGTATGTGAGGAGCTCAACAAGAGATTAAAGGAAGTATTTAGAGTAGAGACAGAAAGGACTCGGGGAAGACAGAACAGAGGGGGACACCAACAAGGGTTATACCAACAAGTGATGGATGGAATACACACAACTAAGGAGGAGGTGAAGAAGCTGCTAAGTAGCCTTGATACATCAAAAGCAGTGGGACTGGACATCTCTCCGTGAGTTCTTAGAGAGGGAGCAGAGATGCTGTGTGTGCCGCTTACCACAATTTTGAATATATTCCTTGAAACTGGGGAGCTACCTGAGGTATGGAAGATGGCAAATGTAGTCCCCATTTTTTTAAAAAAAGAGACTGAAACGAGGCACTAAACTATAGACCAATGTCACTGACGTTGTATAGTATGCAACGTCATGGAGAAGATTATCAGGAGGAGAGTGGTGGAGCACCTGGAACGGTACAAGATTACAAACTGCAACCAGCACGGATTGATGGAAGGCAAATCCTATGTCACAAACCTTTTTGAGTTTTATGACAAAGTAACAGAAGTAAGGCACGAGAGAGAGGGGTGGGTTGATTGCATTTTCTTGGACTGCAAGAAGGCCTTCGATACAGTTAATCACAAGAGCTAGAAGATCAGGGACGTATAAGAGTAAGGGCAATGCAATGGATTAGAGAATACCTGACAGGGAGGCAACAACGAGTCATGGTTCGTTATGAGTTATCACAGTGGGCGATTGTGACGAGCGGGGTCCCACAGGGATCAGTCCTACGACAAGTGCTATTTTTGGTATATGAGAATGACATGATGGAAGTGATAGACTCAGAAGTGTCCCTGTTCGCAGATGATGTGAAGTTAAAGAGGAGAATTAAATCAGATGAGGACCAGGCAGGACTACAAAGAGACCTGGAGAGACTGGACACTTGGTCCAGCAACTGGCTACTCGAATTTAACCCCGCCAAATGCAAAGTCAGGAAGATCGGGGAAGGGCAAAGAAGATTGCAGACAGAGTATAGGCTAGGTGGACAAAGACTGCAAACCTCACTCAAGGAGAAAAATCTTGGTGTGAGTATAACACCGAGCACGTGTTCGGAACCACAAATCAAGCAGATAACTGCTGCAGCATATGCGCGCCTGGCAAACCTGAGAATAGCTTTCCGAAACCTCAGTAAGGAATCGTTCAAGACACTGTACACCGTGTATGTTGGGCCCACACTGGAGTATACAGCACCAGTTTGGAACCCACACCTGGTCAAGCACGTCAAGAAATTAGAGAAAGTGCAAAACGTTGCAGCAAGGCTAGTTCCAGAGTTTAGCAAATGTCTTACGAGGAAAGGTTAAAGGAAATCGGCCTGACGACACTGGAGGACAAGAGGGTTAGGGGAGACATGATAACGACATACAAAATATTGCGAGGGATAAATAATAGACGATAATAGACGAGGTATGATAAAGCTCATAGAGCAGGGAGATAGAGAACCTAGTAGCGATCAGTGAAGAAGTGGGGTCAGGAGTACAATTAGGTGAGTACAAACACACACACACACACACACACACGCATACACACACACAAACACACACACACAAACACACACACACATACGCACAGAAACACACACACACACACACACACATACGCACACAAACACACAAACACACACACACAAAAACACACACACGCACATACGCACACAAACACACACACACACACACACACACACACACATACGCACACAAACACACACACACACACATACACAAACACACACACGCACATACGCACACAAACACACACACACAAACACACACACACATACGCACACAAACACACACACACACACACAC
This sequence comes from Cherax quadricarinatus, assembly GCF_038502225.1. Classification (NCBI taxonomy): domain Eukaryota; kingdom Metazoa; phylum Arthropoda; class Malacostraca; order Decapoda; family Parastacidae; genus Cherax; species Cherax quadricarinatus. Next base: position 18,763,115 of record NC_091299.1, on the reverse strand, counting down.
ATACGCACACAAACACACACACACACACACAAACACACACACGCACATACGCACACAAACACACACACACACACACACACACACAAACACACACACACACACACACACACACACAACAGGCCTAGTGTCTTATCGACATGTGCCAATGACAAAACGGTAACTAACAGACACAGTCCTACATATAACAACCTTAGGGATTTTTCAAAAACATCAGGGTATTTTTTTGTTTTTGCCTCGTCGTACCTTTGTTTAAAAGTTTTGAAATTAAAAAACAAAATTATTTTCGAAATCTTTCTTCTTACTCTTTAAACTTTTTATTTCACGATTTTCTCCTTTCTGTTCTCTTCAACATCACTAACCAGTTCCAGCAACACAGGAGAGTGTTCCAGTTCTAGCAACACAGGAGACTGTTCCAGTTCTAGCAACACAGGAGAGTGTTCCAGTTCTAGCAACACAGGAGAGTGTTCCAGTTCTAGCAACACAGGAGAGTGTTCCAGTTCTAGCAACACAGGAGAGTGTTCCAGTTCTAGCAACACAGGAGAGTGTTCCAGTTCTAGCAACACAGGAGAGTGTTCCAGTTCTAGCAACAAAGGAGAGTGTTCCAGTTCTAGCAACACAGGAGAGTGTTCCAGTTCTAGCAACACAGGAGAGTGTTCCAGTTCTAGCAACACAGGAGAGTGTTCCAGTTCTAGCAACACAGGAGAGTGTTCCAGTTCTAGCAACACAGGAGAGTGTTCCAGTTCTAGCAACACAGGAGAGTGTTCCAGTTCTAGCAACACAGGAGACTGTTCCAGTTCTAGCAACACAGGAGAGTGTTCCAGTTCTAGCAACACAGGAGAGTGTTCCAGTTCTAGCAACACAGGAGAGTGTTCTAGTTCTAGCAACACAGGAGAGTGTTCCAGTTCTAGCAACACAGGAGAGTGTTCCAGTTCTAGCAACACAGGAGAGTGTTCCAGTTCTAGCAACACAGGAGAGTGTTCCAGTTCTAGCAACAGAGGAGAGTGTTCCAGTTCTAGCAACACAGGAGACTGTTCCAGTTCTAGCAACACAGGAGAGTGTTCCAGTTCTAGCAACACAGGAGAGTGTTCCAGTTCTAGCAACACAGGAGAGTGTTCCAGTTCTAGCAACACAGGAGAGTGTTCCAGTTCTAGCAACACAGGAGAGTGTTCCAGTTCTAGCAACACAGGAGAGTGTTCCAGTTCTAGCAACACAGGAGAGTGTTCCAGTTTTAGCAACACAGGAGAGTGTTCCAGTTCTAGCAACACAGAGAGTGTTCCAGTTCTAGCAGCACAGGAGAGTGTTCCAGTTCTAGCAACACAGGAGAGTGTTCCAGTTCTAGCAACACAGGAGAGTGTTCCAGTTCTAGCAACACAGGAGAATGTTCCAGTTCTAGCAACACAGGAGAGTGTTCCAGTTCTAGCAACACAGGAGAGTGTTCCAGTTCTAGCAACACAGGAGAGTGTTCCAGTTCTAGCAACACAGGAGAGTGTTCCAGTTCTAGCAGCACAGGAGAGTGTTCCAGTACTAGCAGCACAGGAGAGTGTTCCAGTTCTAGCAACAGAGGAGAGTGTTCCAGTTCTAGCAACACAGGAGAGTGTTCCAGTTCAAGCAACACAGGAGAGTGTTCCAGTTCTAGCAACACAGGAGAGTGTTCCAGTACTAGCAACACAGGAGAGTGTTCCAGTACTAGCAACACAGGAGAGTGTTCCAGTTCTAGCAACACAGGAGAGTGTTCCAGTTCTAGCAACACAGGAGAGTGTTCCAGTTCTAGCAACACAGGAGAGTGTTCCAGTTCTAGCAACACAGGAGAGTGTTCCAGTACTAGCAACACAGGAGAGTGTTCCAGTACTAGCAGCACAGGAGAGTGTTCCAGTACTAGCAACACAGGAGAGTGTTCCAGTTCTAGCAACACAGGAGAGTGTTCCAGTTCTAGCAACACAGGAGAGTGTTCAAATACTAGCAACACACTAGAGTGTTCCAGTACTAGCAACACAGGAGAGTGTTCCAGTACTAGCAACACAGGAGAGTGTTCCAGTACTAGCAACACAGGAGAGTGTTCTAGTTCTAGCAGCACAGGAGAGTGTTCCAGTTCTCGCAACACAGGAGAGTGTTCCAGTACTTCCAACACAGGAGAGTGTTCCAGTACTAGCAACACAGGAGAGTGTTCCAGTACTAGCAACAGGGTAGAGTGTTCCAGTACTAGCAACACAGGAGAGTGTTCCAGTACTAGCAGCACAGGAGAGTGTTCCAGTACTAGCAACACAGGAGAGTGTTCCAGTACTAGCAGCACAGGAGAGTGTTCCAGTTCTAGCAACACAGGTGAGTGTTCCAGTTCTAGCAACACAGGAGAGTGTTCCAGTTCAAGCAACACAGGAGAGTGTTTCAGTACTAGCAACACAGAAGAGTGTTCCAGTACTAGCAACACAGGAGAGTGTTCCAGTACTAGCAACACAGGAGAGTGTACCAGTACTAGCAACACAGGAGAGTGTTCCAGTACTAGCAACACAGGAGACTGATCCAGTACTAGCAACACAGGAGAGTGTTCCGGTACTAGCAACACAGGAAAGTGTTCCAGTACTAGCATCACAGGAGAGTGTTCCAGTACTAGCAACACAGGAGGGTGTTCCAGCACTAGCAACACAGGAGAGTGTTCCAGCACTAGCAACACAGGAGAGTGTTCCAGTACTAGCAACACAGGAGAGTGTTCCAGTACTAGCAACACAGGAGAGTGTTACAGTTCTAGCAGCACAGGAGAGTGTTCCAGTACTAGCAACACAGGAGAATGTTCCAGTACTAGCAACACAGGAGAGAGTTCCAGTACTAGCAACACAGGAGAGTGTTCCAGTACTAGCAACACAGGAGAGTGTTCCAGTTCTAGCAACACAGGAGAGTGTTACAGTTCTAGCAGCACAGGAGAGTGTTCCAGTACTAGCAACACAGGACAGTGTTCCAGTTCTAGCAGCACAGGAGAGTGTTCCAGTTCTAGCAGCACTGGAGAGTGTTCCAGTACTAGCAACACAGGAGAGTGTTCCAGTTCTAGCAGCACAGGAGAGTGTTCCAGTTCTAGCAGCACAGGAGAGTTTTCCAGTTCTAGCAACACAGAGTGTTCCAGTACTAGCAACACAGGAGAGTGTTCCAGTTCTAGCAACACAGGAGAGTGTTCCAGCACTAGCAATACAGGAGAGTGTTCCAAATCTAGCAGCACAGGAGAGTGTTCCAGTACTAGCAACACAGGAAAGTGTTCCAGTACTAGCAACACAGAAGAGTGTTCCAGTATTAGCAAAGTGTTCCAGTACTAGCAACACAGGAGAGTGTTTCAGTACTAGCAACACAGGAGAGTGTTCCAGCACTAGCAGCACAGGAAAGTGTTCCAGTTCTAGCAGCACAGGAGAGTGTTCCAGTACTAGCAACACAGGAGAGTGTTCCAGTACTAGCAACACAGGAGAGTGATCCAGTACTAGCAACACAGGAGAGTGTTCCAGTACTAGCAACACAGGAGAGTGTTCCAGTACTTCCAACACAGGAGAGTGTTCCAGTACTAGCAACACAGGAGAGTGTTCCAGTACTAGCAACACAGTAGAGTGTTCCAGTACTAGCTACACAGGAAAGTGTTCTAGTACTAGCAACACAGGAGAGTGTTCCAGTACTAGCAACACAGGAGAGTGTTCCAGTTCTAGCAACACAGGAGAGTGTTCCAGTTCTAGCAACACAGGAGAGTGTTCTAGTTCTAGCAACACAGGAGAGTGTTCCAGTTCTAGCAACACAGGAGAGTGTTCCAGTTCTAGCAACACAGGAGAGTGTTCCAGTTCTAGCAACACAGGAGAGTGTTCCAGTTCTAGCAACAGAGGAGAGTGTTCCAGTTCTAGCAACACAGGAGACTGTTCCAGTTCTAGCAACACAGGAGAGTGTTCCAGTTCTAGCAACACAGGAGAGTGTTCCAGTTCTAGCAACACAGGAGAGTGTTCCAGTTCTAGCAACACAGGAGAGTGTTCCAGTTCTAGCAACACAGGAGAGTGTTCCAGTTCTAGCAACACAGGAGAGTGTTCCAGTTCTAGCAACACAGGAGAGTGTTCCAGTTCTAGCAACACAGGAGAGTGTTCCAGTTCTAGCAACACAGAGAGTGTTCCAGTTCTAGCAGCACAGGAGAGTGTTCCAGTTCTAGCAACACAGGAGAGTGTTCCAGTTCTAGCAACACAGGAGAGTGTTCCAGTTCTAGCAACACAGGAGAATATTCCAGTTCTAGCAACACAGGAGAGTGTTCCAGTTCTAGCAACACAGGAGAGTGTTCCAGTTCTAGCAACACAGGAGAGTGTTCCAGTTCTAGCAACACAGGAGAGTGTTCCAGTTCTAGCAGCACAGGAGAGTGTTCCAGTACTAGCAGCACAGGAGAGTGTTCCAGTTCTAGCAACAGAGGAGAGTGTTCCAGTTCTAGCAACACAGGAGAGTGTTCCAGTTCAAGCAACACAGGAGAGTGTTCCAGTTCTAGCAACACAGGAGAGTGTTCCAGTACTAGCAACACAGGAGAGTGTTCCAGTAATAGCAACACAGGAGAGTGTTCCAGTTCTAGCAACACAGGAGAGTGTTCCAGTTCTAGCAACACAGGAGAGTGTTCCAGTTCTAGCAACACAGGAGAGTGTTCCAGTTCTAGCAACACAGGAGAGTGTTCCAGTACTAGCAACACAGGAGAGTGTTCCAGTACTAGCAGCACAGGAGAGTGTTCCAGTACTAGCAACACAGGAGAGTGTTCCAGTTCTAGCAACACAGGAGAGTGTTCCAGTTCTAGCAACACAGGAGAGTGTTCAAATACTAGCAACACACTAGAGTGTTCCAGTACTAGCAACACAGGAGAGTGTTCCAGTACTAGCAACACAGGAGAGTGTTCCAGTACTAGCAACACAGGAGAGTGTTCTAGTTCTAGCAGCACAGGAGAGTGTTCCAGTTCTCGCAACACAGGAGAGTGTTCCAGTACTTCCAACACAGGAGAGTGTTCCAGTACTAGCAACACAGGAGAGTGTTCCAGTACTAGCAACAGGGTAGAGTGTTCCAGTACTAGCAACACAGGAGAGTGTTCCAGTACTAGCAGCACAGGAGAGTGTTCCAGTACTAGCAACACAGGAGAGTGTTCCAGTACTAGCAGCACAGGAGAGTGTTCCAGTTCTAGCAACACAGGTGAGTGTTCCAGTTCTAGCAACACAGGAGAGTGTTCCAGTTCAAGCAACACAGGAGAGTGTTTCAGTACTAGCAACACAGAAGAGTGTTCCAGTACTAGCAACACAGGAGAGTGTTCCAGTACTAGCAACACAGGAGAGTGTACCAGTACTAGCAACACAGGAGAGTGTTCCAGTACTAGCAACACAGGAGACTGATCCAGTACTAGCAACACAGGAGAGTGTTCCGGTACTAGCAACACAGGAAAGTGTTCCAGTACTAGCATCACAGGAGAGTGTTCCAGTACTAGCAACACAGGAGGGTGTTCCAGCACTAGCAACACAGGAGAGTGTTCCAGCACTAGCAACACAGGAGAGTGTTCCAGTACTAGCAACACAGGAGAGTGTTCCAGTACTAGCAACACAGGAGAGTGTTACAGTTCTAGCAGCACAGGAGAGTGTTCCAGTACTAGCAACACAGGAGAATGTTCCAGTACTAGCAACACAGGAGAGAGTTCCAGTACTAGCAACACAGGAGAGTGTTCCAGTACTAGCAACACAGGAGAGTGTTCCAGTTCTAGCAACACAGGAGAGTGTTACAGTTCTAGCAGCACAGGAGAGTGTTCCAGTACTAGCAACACAGGACAGTGTTCCAGTTCTAGCAGCACAGGAGAGTGTTCCAGTTCTAGCAGCACTGGAGAGTGTTCCAGTACTAGCAACACAGGAGAGTGTTCCAGTTCTAGCAGCACAGGAGAGTGTTCCAGTTCTAGCAGCACAGGAGAGTTTTCCAGTTCTCGCAACACAGAGTGTTCCAGTACTAGCAACACAGGAGAGTGTTCCAGTTCTAGCAACACAGGAGAGTGTTCCAGCACTAGCAATACAGGAGAGTGTTCCAAATCTAGCAGCACAGGAGAGTGTTCCAGTACTAGCAACACAGGAAAGTGTTCCAGTACTAGCAACACAGAAGAGTGTTCCAGTATTAGCAAAGTGTTCCAGTACTAGCAACACAGGAGAGTGTTTCAGTACTAGCAACACAGGAGAGTGTTCCAGCACTAGCAGCACAGGAAAGTGTTCCAGTTCTAGCAGCACAGGAGAGTGTTCCAGTACTAGCAACACAGGAGAGTGTTCCAGTACTAGCAACACAGGAGAGTGATCCAGTACTAGCAACACAGGAGAGTGTTCCAGTACTAGCAACACAGGAGAGTGTTCCAGTACTTCCAACACAGGAGAGTGTTCCAGTACTAGCAACACAGGAGAGTGTTCCAGTACTAGCAACACAGTAGAGTGTTCCAGTACTAGCTACACAGGAAAGTGTTCTAGTACTAGCAACACAGGAGAGTGTTCCAGTACTAGCAACACAGGAGAGTGTTCCAGTTCTAGCAACACATGAGAGTGTTCCAGTTCTAGCAACACAGGAGAGTGTTCCAGTACTAGCAACACAGTAGAGTGTTCCAGTACTAGCTACACAGGAAAGTGTTCTAGTACTAGCAACACAGGGGAGTGTTCCAGTACTAGCAACACAGGAGAGTGTTCCAGTACTAGCAGCACAGGAGAGTGTTCCAGTACTAGCAACACAGGAGAGTGTTCTAGTACTAGCAACACAGGAGAATGTTCCAGTACTAGCAACACAGGAGAGTGTTCCAGTTCTAGCAACACAGGAGAGTGTTCCCGTACTAGCAGCACAGGAGAGTGATCCAGTTCTAGCAGCAAAGGAGAGTGTTCCAGTTCTAGCAGCACAGGAGAGTGTTCCAGTACTAGCAACACAGGAGAGTGTTCCAGCACTAGCAACAAAGGAGAGTGTTCCAGTTCTAGCAGCACAGGAGAGTGTTCCAGTTCTAGCAGCACTGGAGAGTGTTCCAGTACTAGCAACACAGGAGAGTGTTCCAGTTCTAGCAGCACAGGAGAGTGTTCCAGTTCTAGCAGCACAGGAGAGTTTTCCAGTTCTCGCAACACAGAGTGTTCCAGTACTAGCAACACAGGAGAGTGTTCCAGTTCTAGCAACACAGGAGAGTGTTCCAGCACTAGCAATACAGGAGAGTGTTCCAAATCTAGCAGCACAGGAGAGTGTTCCAGTACTAGCAACACAGGAAAGTGTTCCAGTACTAGCAACACAGAAGAGTGTTCCAGTATTAGCAAAGTGTTCCAGTACTAGCAACACAGGAGAGTGTTTCAGTACTAGCAACACAGGAGAGTGTTCCAGCACTAGCAGCACAGGAAAGTGTTCCAGTTCTAGCAGCACAGGAGAGTGTTCCAGTACTAGCAACACAGGAGAGTGTTCCAGTACTAGCAACACAGGAGAGTGATCCAGTACTAGCAACACAGGAGAGTGTTCCAGTACTAGCAACACAGGAGAGTGTTCCAGTACTTCCAACACAGGAGAGTGTTCCAGTACTAGCAACACAGGAGAGTGTTCCAGTACTAGCAACACAGTAGAGTGTTCCAGTACTAGCTACACAGGAAAGTGTTCTAGTACTAGCAACACAGGAGAGTGTTCCAGTACTAGCAACACAGGAGAGTGTTCCAGTTCTAGCAACACATGAGAGTGTTCCAGTTCTAGCAACACAGGAGAGTGTTCCAGTACTAGCAACACAGTAGAGTGTTCCAGTACTAGCTACACAGGAAAGTGTTCTAGTACTAGCAACACAGGGGAGTGTTCCAGTACTAGCAACACAGGAGAGTGTTCCAGTACTAGCAGCACAGGAGAGTGTTCCAGTACTAGCAACACAGGAGAGTGTTCTAGTACTAGCAACACAGGAGAATGTTCCAGTACTAGCAACACAGGAGAGTGTTCCAGTTCTAGCAACACAGGAGAGTGTTCCCGTACTAGCAGCACAGGAGAGTGATCCAGTTCTAGCAGCAAAGGAGAGTGTTCCAGTTCTAGCAGCACAGGAGAGTGTTCCAGTACTAGCAACACAGGAGAGTGTTCCAGCACTAGCAACAAAGGAGAGTGTTCCAGTTCTAGCAGCACACGAGAGTGTTCCAGTACTAGCAACACAGGAGAGTGTTCCAGTACTAGCAACACAGGAGAGTGTTCCAGTACTAGCAACACAGGAGAGTGTTCCAGTACTAGCAACATAGGAGAGGGTTCCAGTACTAGCAACACAGGAGAGTGTTCCAGCACTAGCAATACAGGAGAGTGTTCCAAATCTAGCAGCACAGGAGAGTGTTCCAGTACTAGCAACACAGAAGAGTGTTCCAGTATTAGCAAAGTGTTCAAGTACTAGCAACACAGAAGAGTGTTCCAGTATTAGCAAAGTGTTCCAGTACTAGCAACACAGGAGAGTGTTCCAGTAGTAGCAACACAGGAGAGTGTTCCAGCACTAGCAGCACAGGAAAGTGTTCCAGTTCTAGCAGCACAGGAGAGTGTTCCAGTACTAGCAACACAGGAGAGTGTTCCAGTACTAGCAACACAGGAGAGTGTTCCAGTACTAGCAACACAGTAGAGTGTTCCAGTACTAGCTACACAGGAAAGTGTTCTAGTACTAGCAACACAGGGGAGTGTTCCAGTACTAGCAACACAGGAGAGTGTTCCAGTACTAGCAGCACAGGAGAGTGTTCCAGTACTAGCAACACATTAGAGTGTTCTAGTACTAGCAACACAGGAGAGTGTTCCAGTACTAACAACACAGGAGAGTGTTCCAGTTCTAGCAACACATGAGAGTGTTCCAGTTCTAGCAACACAGGAGAGTGTTCCAGTTCTAGCAACACAGGAGAGTGTTCCAGTTCTTGCAACACATGAGAGTGTTCTAGTTCTAGCAACACAGGAGAGTGTTCCGGTTCTAGCAGCACAGGAGAGTGTTCCAGTACTAGCAACACAGGAGAGTGTTCCAGCACTTGCAGCACAGGAGAGTGTTCCAGTTCTAGCAGCACAGGAGAGTGTTCCAGTACTAGCAACACAGGAGAGTGTTCCAGTACTAGCAACACAGGAGAGTGATCCAGTACTAGCAACACAGGAGAGTGTTCCAGTACTAGCAACACAGGAGAGTGTTCCAGTACTTCCAACACAGGAGAGTGTTCCAGTACTAGCATCACAGGAGAGTGTTCCCGTACTAGCTACACAGGAAAGTGTTCCAGTACTAGCAACACAGGAGAGTGTTCCAGTACTAGCAACACAGGAGAGTGTTTCAGTACTAGCAGCACAGGAGAGTGTTTCAGTACTAGCAACACAGGAGAGTGTTACAGTACTAGCAACATAGGAGAGTGTTCCAGTTCTAGCAACACATGAGAGTGTTCCAGTACTAGCAACACAGGAGAGTGTTCCAGTTCTAGCAACACATGAGAGTGTTCCAGTTCTAGCAACACAGGAGAGTGTTCCAGTTCTAGCAACACATGAGAGTGTTCCAGTTCCAGCAACACAGGAGAGTGTTCCAGTTCTAGCAACACATGAGAGTGTTCTAGTTCTAGCAACACAGGAGAGTGTTCCAGTTCTAGCAACACATGAGAGTGTTCCAGTTCTAGCAATTGAGGAGAGTGTTCCATTTCTAGCAACGTACAAGGATGTCGATTGCAGTTCTTGCAACATGCAAGGATGTCTACTGCAGTTCTAGCAACATCCAAGGATGTCTACTGCAGTTCTAGCAACATCCAAGGATGTCTGCTGTAGTTCTAGCAACAAACAAGGATGTCTACTGCAGTTCTAGCAACATACATTGTGGTCTACTTCAGTTCTAGCAACATACAAACAAGTCTACTGCAGTTCTAGCTACATGGATGTCGACTGCAGTTCTATCATGGATGTCGACTGTAGTTCTACCATGGATGTCGACTGCAGTTCTAGGAACATACAAGGATGTCGACTGCAGTTTTAGTATCATACATGGATGTCGACTACAGTTCTAGCAACATACGAAGAAGTCGACTGCAGTTCTAGCAAGATGCATGGAAGTCGACTGCAGTTTTAGCAACATACAAGGATGTCGACTGCAGTTCTATCAACATGCAAGGATGTCGACTGCAATTCTAGCAACATACATGGATGTCTACTGCAGTTCTAGCAACATACATTGTGGTCTACTTCAGTTCTAGCAACATACAAACAAGTTTACTGCAGTTCTAGCTACATGGATGTCGACTGCAGTTCTATCATGGATGTCGACTGTAGTTCTACCATGGATGTCGACTGCAGTTCTAGGAACATACAAGGATGTCGACTGCAGTTTTAGTATCATACATGGATGTCGACTACAGTTCTAGCAACATACGAAGAAGTCGACTGCAGTTCTAGCAAGATGCATGGAAGTCGACTGCAGTTTTAGCAACATACAAGGATGTCGACTGCAGTTCTATCAACATACAAGGATGTCGATTGCAGTTCTAGCAACATACAAGAATGTTGACTGCAGTTCTAGCAACATACATGGATGCCGACTGCAGTTCTAGCAACATACATAGATGTCGACTGCAGTTCTAGCAACATACAAGACTGTCGACTGCAGTTCAAGCAACATACAAGGATGTCGACTGCAGTTCTAGCAACATACATGGATGCCTACTGCAGTTCTAGCAACATACATGGATGTCGACTGCAATTCTAGCAACATACAAGGATGTCGACTGCAGTTCTAGCGACATACAAGGATGTCGACTGCAGTTCTAGCAACATGCAAGGATGTCGACTGCAGTTCTAGCAACATACATGGATGCCTACTGCAGTTCTAGCAACATACATGGATGTCGACTGCAATTCTAGCAACATACATTGATGTCGACTGCAGTTCTATCATGGATGTCGACTGCAGTTCTAGCAACATACATGGATGTCGACTGCAGTTCTAGCAACATACATGGATGTCGACTGCAGTTCTAGCAACATACAAGAATGTCGACTGCAGTTCTTGCAACATACAAGAATGTCGACTGCAGTTCTTGCAACATACAAGAATGTCGACTGCAGTTCTTGCAACATACAAGGATGTCGACTGCAGTTCAAGCAACATACAAGGATGTCGACTGCAGTTCTAGCACAGTGAGGTCTAGCATCCTCTTTCCCCTCCTCCCTCCCTGTTTGCCCCGAGGAAACACATCACAGAGGATTGCACTAATCCTCCGCTGTTACCAACACACCATAACTGCACAACTTGTGACCAGCAGAGATTCTCACCCAGTTGATGACCTGAGGACGCAGCCTCCCCCCATCTCTCTCTCAGTTCATCGGACTGAGGATCGAGCCTTCACCCACCCTCTGCGACGAGACAAATCTGAATCAGTTCATCTCGGAAATCTCACCTGGTATAGATAATCAGAGTCAACTCATCCTCAGTTAAAATCTGTTTACCAATTATCACCCTAAGTACGTTGCAAACAATATTCGTTTTAGCTAATTCATGTAAGAAAGTATTTCTCTATGCGATATCGAATGCAAATTTTGGGTGAAGAAATGTGGTAAACTAGAAGAAGTTTGCGCAGTGAGAAAGACGGTAATACAGTTCAGAAGAATTAGACGTATGTGCAACATTTGGGTATCTTTATTTGTAGACGTTTCGCCATCCAGTGGCTTTATCAATGCTGTACAAGGACATTATAAGAATAATGTAGAGACATATACGAAAGATGAGGTAATTAGTCCCTTAGCCTAGGAGCAGGCTGAGGGACTGATTATTTTTGTATACTTGCGATGATAAAACTATTGGATGGCGAAACGTCTACAAATTCATGATACCCAGACGTTGCACATGTGTCTAATTCTTTATTTTACCGGTATTATATACCATTATATACATAGTAGAGTTGCAAGTGGAGAGAGTAACAGGAGTTGAAAGGGAAAAGCCAAACTATAAAAGAGGGGACTACATAGGGTTGAGGAACTTCCTGCAGGAGGTTCCGTGGGACAGAGAACTGGCAGGAAAGCCAGTAAATGAAATGATGGAATATGTAACAACAAAATGCAGGGAGGCAGTGGAATGGTTTATTCCCAAGGGCAACAGTAACAATGGGAAGACCAGAACGAGCTCCTGGTTTACCCGATGGTGTAAGGAGGCAAAAACAAAGTGCCATAGAGAATGGAAAAAGTACAGAAGGCAGAGAACACATGAAAATAGGGAGATTAGTCGCAGAGCCAGGAACGAGTATGCACAGGCAAGGAGGGAGGCCCAGCGACAGTATGCAAATAACATAGCATCGAAAGTCAAGACTGACCCGAAGCTGTTGTATAGCCACATCAGGAGGAAGACAACAGTCAAAGACCAGGTGACCAGACTGAGGACAGAAGATGGAGAACTCACAAGAAATGATCAGGAGGTATGTGAGGAGCTAAACAGGAGATTTAAGGAAGTTTTTACAGAAGAGACAGGAAGGGCTCTGGGAAGACAGCACAGAAGGGAACATCAAGAGGGAATATATCAACAAGTGTTTGATGACATACGAACAACCGAGGAGGAGGTGAAGAAGCTGCAAAGTGACCTTGATACCTCAAAGGCGATGGGACCGGACAACATCTTCCCGTGAGTCCTCAGAGAAGGAGCAGAGATGCTGTGATTGCCCCTAACCACAATCTTCAACACATGATAACGACATACAAGATACTGCGGGGAAGAGACAAGGTGGACAGAGACAGGATGTTGCAGAGTGGGGACACAGAAACAAGGGGTCACAATTGGAAGCTGAAGACTCAGACGAGTCACAAGGACGTTAGGAAGTATTTCTTCAGTCATAGAGTCGTCAGGAAGTGGAATAGCCTAGCAAGTGAAGTAGTGGAGGCAGGAACCATACATAGTTTTAAGAAGAGGTATGACAAAGCTCAGGAAGCAGAGAACGAGAGGACCTTGTAGCGATCAGTGAACAGGCGGGGCCAGGAGCTGAGTCTCGACCCTTGCAACCACAACTAGGTGAGTACACACACACACATACACACACAAACACACATACACACACACACACACACACACACACACGCACACACACACACACACACATACACACACACACATACACTAACACACACTCACACACACACACACACACACACACACACACACACACACACACACACACAGAGCAGAACAGAACAGCAAGGGCAATCACACACACAACTATTCTCAGAACCATACACCCTATCACACCATCCCAACACACACTACAATCCATACCCACAGCCTCCACCCAACACCGAGCTATAGAATCCCACAGTATGCCACCAGGTCTCCCACCCTCACAGGCCACCCAAACCACAGTGTTGGAAAGGAAACTGAAGGTATGGTACACAAACGCTGATGGAATAGCAAATAAGTGGGAGGAGTGGCATGAAAGAGTCAAAGAAGCATCACCGGACATCATAGCTCTCACAGAAACCAAGCTTACAGGTATGATAACAGATGCCATCTTTCCAACGGGATACCAAATCCTGAGGAAAGACAGAGGGAACAGGGGGGGGTGGAGGAGTGGCGTTGCTGATCAAAAATCGCTGGAATTTCGATGAGCTGGAGAGAGGAGACAGCGGAGAAGAAAGTGATTACATAGTGGGAACACTTCACTCTGGAGGTCCCAAGGTGGTAATAGCAGTGATGTATAACCCACCACAGAACAGCAGGAGGCCAAGGCAAGAGTACGACGAGAGCAATAGAGCGATGGCTAGAGTGGCCAGAAGAGCTCATGCATGCAGGGCAAAGCTCCTGATCATGGGTGACTTTAACCACAAGGAGATCGATTGGGAGAACTTGGACCCACATGGGGGCCAAGATACATGGAGGGCTAAGATGATGGAGGTGGTACTGGAAAACTTCATGTGCCAACACGTAAGGGACACTACAAGAGAGAGAGGAGAGGATGAACCAGCAAGGCTGGACTTAGTATTCACCTTGAGTAGAGCAGATATCGAGGACATCACATATGAAAGACCCCTTGGGGCCAGTGACCATGTGGTTTTAAGCTTCGAATACACAGTAGAGCTACAAGTGGAGGGAGAAGCAGGAAGGCCAGGACGAATGAAGCCAAACTACAAGAAAGGGGACTACACAGGAATGAGGAACTACCTGAATGGGGTTCAGTGGGACAGAGAACTGGCAGGGAAACCAGTTAATGAGATGATGGAATATGTAGTCACAATGTGCAAGGAGGCTGAGGAGAGGTTTGTACCCAAGGGTAACAGGAATAATGAAAAAGCCAGGATGAACCCATGGTTCACTCAAAGATGCAAGGAGGCAAAAACCAAGTGTGCTAGGGAATGGAAGAAATATAGAAGGCAAAGGACCCAGGAGAATAAGGAGAGCAGTCGTAGAGCCAGAAACGAATATGCACAGATAAGAAGGGAGGCCCAACGTCAATATGAAAACGACATAGCAGCAAAAGCCAAATCTGATCCGAAGCTGTTATACAGCCACATCAGGAAGAAAACAACCGTCAAAGACCAGGTAATCAGGCTAAGGAAGGAAGGAGGAGAGACAACAAGAAATGACAGTGAAGTATGTGAGGAACTCAACAAGAGATTCAAAGAAGTGTTCACAGAGGAGACAGAAGGGGCTCCAGAAAGACGGAGAGGTGGGGTACACCACCATGTGCTGGACACAGTACACACAACCGAGGAAGAAGTGAAGAGGCTTCTGAGTGAGCTAGATACCTCAAAGGCAATGGGGCCAGATAACATCTCTCCATGGGTCCTGAGAGAGGGAGCAGAGGTGCTATGTGTACCCCTAACAACAATATTCAATACATCTATCGAAACAGGGAGATTGCCTGAGGCATGGAAGACAGCAAATGTGGTACCAATCTTTAAAAAAGGAGACAGACATGAAGCACTAAGCTACAGACCAGTGTCAATGACATGTATAGCATGCAAAATCATGGAAAAGATTGTCAGGAGAAGAATGGTGGAACATCTAGAAAGGAATGATCTCATCACCAGCAGACAACATGGTTTCAGAGACGGGAAATCCTGTGTCACAAACCTACTGGAGTTCTATGACATGGTGACAGCAGTAAGACAAGAGAGAGAGGGGTGGGTGGATTGCATTTTCTTAGACTGCAAGAAGGCGTTTGACACAGTACCACACAAGAGATTAGTGAAAAAACTGGAGGACCAAGCAGGAATAACAGGGAAGGCACTGCAATGGATCAGGGAATACTTGTCAGGAAGACAGCAGAGAGTAATGGTACGAGGCGAGGTGTCAGAGTGGGCACCTGTGACCAGTGGGGTCCCACAGGGGTCAGTCCTAGGACCAGTGCTGTTTCTGGTATTTGTGAACGACATGACGGAAGGAATAAACTCCGAGGTGTCACTGTTTGCAGATGACGTGAAGTTGATGAGAAGAGTTCATTCGATCGAAGACCAGGCAGAAATACAAAGGGATCTGGACAGGCTGCAGACCTGGTCCAGCAACTGGCTCCTGGAGTTCAATCCCACCAAGTGCAAAGTCATGAAGATTGGGGAAGGGCAAAGAAGACCGCAGATGGAGTACAGTCTAGGGGGTCAGAGACTACAAACATCACTCAAGGAAAAAGATCTTGGGGTGAGTATAACACCAGGCACATCTCCTGAAGCGCACATCAACCAAATAACTGCTGCAGCATATGGGCGCCTGGCGAACCTCAGAACAGCATTCCGAGATCTTAATAAGGAATCGTTCAGGACCCTATACACCGTGTACGTTAGGCCCATATTGGAGTATGCGGCACCAGTTTGGAACCCACACCTAGCCAAGCATGTAAAGAAACTAGAGAAAGTGCAAAGGTTTGCAACAAGACTAGTCCTAGAGCTAAGAGGTATGTCCTATGAGGAGAGGTTAAGGGAAATCAACCTGACGACACTGGAGGATAGGAGAGATAGGGGGGACATGATAACGACTTACAAAATACTGAGAGGAATTGACAAGGTGGACAAAGACAGGATGTTCCAGAGACTGGACACAGTAACAAGGGGACACAGTTGGAAGTTGAAGACACAGATGAATCAAAGGGATGTTAGGAAGTATTTCTTCAGCCACAGAGTAGTCAGGAAGTGGAATAGTTTGGGAAGCGATGTAGTGGAGTCAGGATCCATACATAGCTTTAAGCAGAGGTACGATAAAGCTCATGGTTCAGGGAGAGTGACCTAGTAGCGACCAGTGAAGAGGCGGGGCCAGGAGCTTGGACTCGACCCCTGCAACCTCAACTAGGTGAGTACAACTAGGTGAGTACACACACACACATACACACACACACTCACATACACACACACATACACACACACACACAAACACACACACACACACACACACACACACACACACACACACACACACACACACACACACACACACACACACACACACACACACACACACATACAAGTGCAGATGGAATAACAAATAAGCGTGAGGAGTGGCATGAAAGAATCAAGGAGACATCCCCAGACACAATAGCACTCACAGAAACAAAACTCACCAGCATAATAACAGATGCAATCTTCCCATCCGGTTATCAAATTCTCAGGAAAGACAGAGGGAGGAGAGGGGGAGGAGGAGTCGCACTGCTCATTAAAAACCAGTGGAGTTTTGAGAAAATGGAAGGAATGGACGGCACGGGCGAGAGGGAGTACTTAGTAGGAACAATCCAGTCTGAGGGACTAAGGTGATAATTGCAGTAATGTACAACCCACCACAGAACTGCAGGAGGCCAAGAGAAGAATACGATGAGAGCAACAGAGCAATTGTCGACACACTAGCCGAGGTGGCCAGAAGAGCACACATGGGGAGAGCAAATTTACTAGATATGGGTGATTTCAATCACAAGGAGATTGACTGGGAAAACCTGGAGCCCCATGGGGGTCCCGAAACATGGAGAGCCAAGATGATGGATGTGGTACTGGAAAAGCTCATGCATCAACATGTTAGAGACACTACCAGAGAGAGAGGTGAGGATGATCCAGCAAGACTGGACCTTGTATTCACCTTGATTAGCTCGGACATCGAGGATATCATGTATGAAAGACCCCTGGGAGCTAGTGATCATGTGGTTCTGTGCTCTGACTACATAGTTGAGCTTCAAGTGGAGAGAGTAGCAGGAATAGAATGAGAAAAACCAAACTACAGAAGGGGGAACTACTCAGGCATGAGGAACTTCCTTCAAGACATTCAGTGGGAGAGGGAACTGACAGGAAAACCAGTACAAGAAATGATGGACTATGTGGCAACAAAATGCAAGGAGGCAGAGGAGAAGTTTGTTCCCAAGGGAAACAGAAATAATGGGAAGAACAGAACGAGTCCTTGGTTCACCCAAAGGTGTAGGGAGGCAAAAATTAGGTGTACTAGGGAATAGAAAAGGTACAGAAGACAGAAAACTCAGGAAAATAAAGAGATTAGCCGAAGAGCCAGAAACGAATATGCATAGATAAGAAGGGCGGCTCAGAGACAATATGAAAATGACATAGCATCGAAAGTCAAGTCTGACCCAAAGCTGTTGTATAGCCACATCAGGAGGAAAACAACAGTCAAGGACCAGGTAATCAGACTGAGGAAGGGTGATGTGGAGTTCACAAGAAACGACCGAGAGGTATGTGAGGAGCTCAACACGAGATTTATAGAAGTATTTACATTGGAAACCAGTAGGACTCCAGGAAATCAGAACAGGGGGGTACGCCAACAAGTGCTGGATGAGGTACACATAACCAAGGAGAAGGTGAAGAAGCTGCTATGTGAGCTTGACACCACAAAGGTGGTGGGACCAGACAACATCTCTCCGTGGGTCCTTAGAGAGGGAGCAGAGATGCTGTGTGTGCCATTAACAAAGATCTTCAACACATCCATTGAAACTGGGCAACTCCCTGAGGTATGGAAGATGGCAAATGTGGCAAATGTAGTCCCAATTTTTAAAAAGGGAGACAGACATGAGGCACTAAACTACAGACCTGTATCACTAACGTGTATAGTATGCAAAGTCATGGAGAAGATCATCAGGAGGAGAGTGGTGGAGCACCTGGAAAGAAACAAGTGTTTAATTGACAACCAGCACGGTTTCAGGGAAGGAAAATCCTGTGTCACAAACCTACTAGAGTTTTATGACAATTCAAAGTTTATTCTCTATAAGGATTACAATGCTGAGTTTACAGAATTTGGTTATTGAGTAGTTTACATGCAGTAAAATAATAATTACAGGGTGTACCACTGGAACACCTAGCATGGCTAGGCATTTCGGGCAGACTTAGATTAAATCTTAAAGTTTAAAATATTACAAAATTATGAGGTAAGTTGGTACTATGGCTAAGTGACTAAATACTAGTCGTGAGTTTAGCAATGTGAATGCTTTTGTTTTGGCACTATACATAGTTTCAGTATTGGAGTATCACAGGCCAACTTATGACTAGTTAAGATTCATTATTTTGAGATTGAGATTGATATTTCTGTTTATGGTCAAATGGGTGAGTGAGTGTAAGTGTGAACCACAAGGTGGTATTCGTATTATTAGTTGACAGGGTGTATCAGGGAGATAAGATGTTTTCTGATGGTAGTTTTGAAGGTGATGAATGTGTCTGCAGTTTTAGAATTTTCAGGTAGGGTGTTCCAGATTTTAGGGCCTTTGACATACATTGAATTTTTGTAAAGGTTTAGTCGGACACGGGGAATGTCGTAGAGATGTTTGTGTCTGGTGTTATGCCTGTGGGCTCTGTCACAACTATCAAGAAAGCGTTTTAGGTCAAGGTTAATATTGGAATTTAAGGTCCTGTAGATGTAGATTGCACAGTATTAAGTGTGGATGTACTGAACAGGGAGTAAGTTTAGATCTATGAAGAGTGGGGGGGTGTGTTGCCAGGGATGGGATTTAGTGATTATTCTTACTGCAGCTTTTTGTTGGGTTATTATTGGCTTTAGGTGTGTTGCTGCAGTTGAACCCCAAGCACAGATAGCATAGGTGAGGTATGGATATATAAGTGAATGGTATAGTGTGAGAAGGGCAGTTTGCGGCACGTAGTATCGTATCTTGGAGAGGATCCGGCGACAGAAGTAAGACAATAGAGTGAGGGATGGATCGACTGCATTTTTTTGGACTGCAAGAAGGCCTTCGACACAGTTCCTCACAAGAGGTTACTGCAAAAGCTAGAGGATCAGGCACACATAACAGGAAAGGCACTGCAATGGATCAGAGAGTACCTGACAGGGAGGCAACAACGAGTCATGGTATGTGACGAGGTGTCAGAGTGGGCGCTTGTGACAAGCGGGGTTCCACAGGGGTCGGTCCTAGGACCTGTGCTGTTTCTGGCATGTGTGAATGACATAATGGAAGGGATAGACTCAGAAGTGTCCTTGTTTGCAGATGATGTGAAGTTAATGAGAAGAATCAAATCGGACGAGGATCAGGCAGGACTACAAAGAGACTTGGACAGGCTACAAGCCTGGTCCAGCAACTGGCTCCTTGAGTTTAACCCTGCCAAATGCAAAGTTATGAAGATTGGGGAAGGGCAAAGAAGACCATAGACACAATATAGTCTAGATGGACAAAGACTGCAAACCTCACTCAAGGAAAAAAATCTGGGGGTGAGTATAACACCGAGCATATCTTCTGAGGTGCACATTAATCAGATAACTGCTGCAGCATACGGACGTCTGGCAAACCTACGGATAGTGTTCCAATACCTCAGTAAGGAATCGTTCAAGACTCTGTATACCATTTACGTCAAGCCCATACTAGAGTATGCAGCACCAGTTTGGAATCCACACCTGGTCAAGCACGTCAAGAAATTAGAGAAAGTGCAAAGGATTGCAACAAGACTAGTCCCAGAGCTACGAGGATTGTCCTAAGAAGAAAGGTTGAGGGAAATCGGCCTGACGACACTGGAGGACAGGAGGGTCAGGAGAGACATGATAACGACATATAAAATACTGCGCGGAATATACAAGGTGGACAAAAACGGGATGTTCCAGAGATGGGACACAGAAACAAGAGGTCACAATTGGAAGTTGAAGACTCAGATGAATCAAAGGGATGTTAGGAAGTATTTCTTCAGTCATAGAGTAGTCAGGCCGTGGAATAGCCTGGAAAGTGAAGTAGTGGAGGCGGGAACCATACATAGTTTTAAGGCGAGGTATGATAAAGCTCATGGAGCAGGGAGAGAGAGGACCTAGTAGCAATCAGTG
>NC_091299.1:18690430-18737930 GCF_038502225.1 Cherax quadricarinatus | reverse complement strand
AGAGGCATCACCGGACATCATAGCTCTCATAAAAACCAAGCTATCAGGTATGATAACAGATGCCATCTTTCCAACGGGATACCAGATCCTGAGGAAAGACAGAGGTAACAGGGGGGGGTGGAGGAGTGGCACTGTTGATCAAAAACTGATGGAATTTTGATGAGCTGGAGAGAGGAGACAGCGGAGAAGCAAGCGATTACATAGCGGGAACACTTCACTCTGGAGGTCCCAAAGTGGTAATTGCAGTGATGTATAACCCACCACAGAACAGCAGGAGGCCAAGGCAAGAGTATGACGAGAGCAAAAGAGCGATGGTTGACACACTGGCTGCAGAGGCCAGAGGAGCTCATGCATGCATGGGCGATTTTAACCACAAGGAGATCGATTGGGAGAACTTGGAGCTGCATGGGGGCCAAGACACATGGAGGGCTAAGATGATGGAGGTGGTACTGGAAAATTTCATGCACCAACACGTAAGGGACACGACAAGAGAGAGAGGAGAGGAAGAACCAGCAAGACTGGACCTAGTATTCACCTTGGGTAGTGCAGATATTGAGGGCATCACATATGAAAGACCCCTTGGGGCCAGCGATCATGTTGTTTTAAGCTTCGAATACACAGTAGAGCTACAAGTGGACGGGAGAGCAGGAAGGCCAGGACGAATGAAGCCAAACTACAAGAAAGGGGACTACCCGGGAATGAGGAACTTCCTGAACGGGGTTCAGTGGGACAGAGAACTGGCAGGGAAGCCAGTTAATGAGATGATGGAATATGTAGCAACAATGTGCAAGGAGGCTGAGGAGAGGTTTGTACCCAAGGGTAACAGGACTAATGAAAAAGCGAGGATGAGCCCATGGTTCACTCAAAGGTGCAGGGAGGCAAAAACCAAGTGTGCTAGGGAATGGAAGAAATATAGAAGGCAAAGGACCCAGGAGAATAAGGAGAGCAGTCGTAGAGCCAGAAATGAATATGCACAGATAAGAAGGGAGGCCCAACGAAAATATGAAAACGACATAGCAGCAAAAGCCAAATCTGACCCGAAGCTGTTTTACAGCCACATCAGGTGGAAAACAACAGTCAAGGACCAGGTAATCAGGCTAAGAAAGGAAGGAGGAGAGACGACAAGAAATAACCGTGAAGTATGTGAGGAACTCATCATGAGATTTAAAGAAGTGTTCACAGAGGAGACAGAAGGGGCTCCAGAAAGAGGGAGAGGAGGGGCACACCACCAAGTGCTGGACACAGTACACACAACCAAGGAAGAAGTGAAGAGGCTTCTGAGTGAGCTAGATACCTCAAAGGCAATGGGGCCGGATAACATCTCTCCATGGGTCCTGAGAGAGGGAGCAGAGGCGCTATGTGTACCCCTAACAACAATATTCAATATATCTTACGAAACAGGGAGATTGCCTGAGGCATGGAAGACAGCAAATGTAGTCCCAATCTTTAAAAAAGGAGACAGACATGAAGCACTAAACTACAGACCAATGTCACTGACATATATAGCATGCAAAATCATGGAAAAGATTATCAGAAGAGCGGTGAAACACCTAGAAAGGAATGATCTCTTCAGCAGTAGCCAATATGGTTTCAGGGATGGGAAATTCTGTGTCACAAACCTACTGGAGTTCTGTGACATGCTGACAGCTGTAAGACAAGAGAGAGAGGGGTGGGTGGATTGCATTTTCTTGGACTGCAAGAAGGCATTTGACACAGTTCCACACAAGAGATTAGTGCAAAAACTGGAGGACCAAGCAGGGATAACAGGGAAGGCACTACAATGGAACAGGGAGTACTTGTCAGGAAGACAGCAGCGAGTCATGCTATGTGGCGAGGTGTCAGAGTGGGCACCTGTGACCAGCGGGGCCCCACAGGGGTCAGTCCTAGTACCAGTGCTGTTTCTGGTATTTGTGAAAGACATGACAGAAGGAATAGACTCTGAAGTGTCCCTGTTTGCAGATGAAGTGAGATTGATGAGAAGAATTCATTCGATCGAAGACCAAGCAGAACTACAAAGGAATCTGGACAGGCTGCAGACCTGGTCCAGCAATTGGCTCCTGGAGTTCAACCCCACCAAGTGCAAAGTCCTGAAGATTGGGGATGGGCAAAGAAGACCGCAGACGGAGTACAGTCTAGGGGGCCAGAGACTACAAACCTCACTCAAGGAAAAAGATCTTGGGGTGAGTATAACACCAGGCACATCTCCTGAAGCGCACATCAACCAAATATCTGCTGCAGCATATGGGCGCCTAGCAAACCTCAGAACAGCATTCCGACATCTTAATAAGGAATCGTTCAGGACCCTGTACACCGTGTACGTTAGGCCCATATTGGAGTATGCCGCACCAGTTTGGAACCCACACCTAGCCAAGCACATAAAGCAACTAGAGAAAGTGCAAAGATTTGCAACAAGACTAGTTCCAGAGCTATGAGGTATGTCCTACGAGGAGAGGTTAAGGCAAATTAACCTGACGACACTGGAGGACAGGAGAGATAGGGGGGACATGATAACGACATACAAAATACTGAGAGGAATTGACAAGGTGAACAAAGACAGGATGTTCCAGAGATGGGACACAGCAACAAGGGGACACAGTTGGAAGTTGAAGACACAGATGAAACTCTTCCAGAGATGCTGCTGCTGCTGCCTCTTCCAGAGATAATACTGTTGCTGCCTCTTCCAGATATACTGATGCTGTTACCTCTTCCAGAGATGAGGCTGCTGCCTCTTCCAGAGATGCTGCTGCTGCCTTTCCCAGAGAAACTGTTGGTGCTGCATTTCCCAGAAACACTGCTGCTGCTGCCTCTCTCAGAGATGCTGCTGCTGCCGCCATTCCCAGAGATGATGCTGCTGCCGCCATTCCCAGAGATGATGCTGCTGCCGCCATTCCCAGAGATGCTGCTGCTGCTGCCTCTTCCAGAGATGCTGATACTGCTGCCTCTTCCAGAGATGATGCTGCTGCCTCTTCCAAAGATTCTGCTGCTGCCCCTTCCAGAGATGCTGATACTGCTGTATCTTCCAGAGATGCTGATACTGCTGCCTCTTCCAGAGATGATGCTGCTGCCTTTTCCAGAGATGATACTGCTGCCTCTTACAGAGATGCTGCTGCTGCCATTTCCAGAGAAGCCTCTGCTGCTGCCTCTTCCAGAGACGATGCTGCTGCTGCCTCTTCCAGAGACGATGCTGCTGCTGCCTCTTCCAGAGACGATGCTGCTGCTGCCTCTTCCAGAGACGATGCTGCTGCTGCCTCTTCCAGAGACGATGCTGCTGCTGCCTCTTCCAGAGACGATGCTGCTGCTGCCTCTCCAAGAGATGCTGCTGTTGCTGCCTTTCTCAGAGATGCTGCTCTTCTCCCATAAACGTAGCCACTGCTGTCTCTCCCAGAGATGCTACTGCTACTGTCTCTCCCAGAGATGCTACTGCTACTGTCTCTCCCAGAGATGCTACTGCTACTGTCTCTCACAGAGATGCTACTGCTACTGTCTCTCACAGAGATGCTACTGCTACTGTCTCTCACAGAGATGCTACTGCTACTGTCTCTCACAGAGATGCTACTGCTACTGTCTCTCACAGAGATGCTACTGCTACTGTCTCTCACAGAGATGCTACTGCTACTGTCTCTCACAGAGATGATGATGCTAGTTCTCTCAGAGTTGCTGCTTCAGCTGCTGTCTCTGCCAGAGTGTGACATTGCTCAGAGTTTGAAGCCGATAAGAGCACTCATTTTCAAGCTATCGCACCAAGACCAATATCCAAATTCGTTAAATAAAAATGTCCACACTCCTTCCCCCTAATTTCTATTTTTCATGTTTTCCATTTTTATACACCTATAACATTTATTTTATTTTATTATATTTTTTTTTACTTTCTAATTATTTCTATTTGTGTTGTGTTCATTTTTTTCCATAAAAAATTAAATATACTTTTTTTTTACTTTACTCTTTATTTTCGTTTAACATTTTTTCAACTTTCCAATGCGTGTTAGCAAAATTGTAAGGATTGTATTTTGTAAAGCGTTAAACCCTCGTGGGTCACATGACTTGAATTATCATGTAGGTAGTTCACTATTTTCAATCTCTCTCTCTGTCTCTGTCCCTGTCTGTCTGTCTGTCTGTCTGTCTCTCTCTCTCTCTCTCTCTCTCTCTCTCTCTCTCTATCTCTCTCTCTCTGTATATATATATATATATATATATATATATATATATATATATATATATATATATATATATATATATAGGATGACGTAGATGACTAAATTAATACATAGAATTAGAAATCTTCCTTATGAAGAAAGATTGAAGACTCTTAAGTTACATTCACTTGTTAGACGAAGAATGAGGGGAGACCTGATCGAAGTGTATAAGTGGAAGATAGGTATTAATAAAGGGGATATTAACAAGGTCTTGAGGATGTCTCTCCAAGAGAGAACCCGCAGTAATGGATTTAAATTGGATAAGTTTAGATTTAGAAAGGACATAGGAGAGTATTGGTTTGGAAATAGGGTAGTAGATGAGTGGAACAGTCTACCTAGTTGGGTTGTTGAGGCTGGGACTTTGGGTAGTTTAAAATTTAGGTTGGATAAATGCATGAGTGGGATGGGTTGGATTTGAGTGGGACTTGCACATCAGAGCTTATTTCTTGGGTAACATTGAAAATTGGGTTGGTCAAATGTTTGTTAGTGGGATGAATTGTAAAGGACCTGCCTAGTATGGGCCAACAGGCCTGCTGCAGTGTTCCTCCTTTCTTATGTTCTTATGTTCTTGAGAAATTCCAAGCGCTTTCGTGACTACTCACATTATCAAGGAACAATAAAAGTAATACATCAAAGGAAGGCATATAAAGGGCCTAGACTACACCTAACTATCACATCCCACAACAAAGCAACACCTGACGCGCGACTCGTAAGAAAGAGAACACTGCAGCAGGCCTGCTGGCCCAACTAGACAGGTCCTTCACACAACCCACAAACAAACTATTCTACCCAAGAATTAAGAATTTTAAAATTTATTATTTGTCCAATGTATTATTAAATTCTTCCCAAATTCTATTAATTATAAATGGATCTAATTTATATAAACCAAAGGAAATATTCATATTATTGTCAAAACTGCTTTTTATGAAACAAGATTCAATTATATTCCTGTCGACCATGGACTTGCTTCATACAACTTTCTCAACTTTTTGAAAATCAATTGGATGGTTAAAATCTCTCACATGAATAAATAGAGCATTGGAACCTTGTCCAGTTCTAATGCTGTATATATGTTGTTTTAATCTTAGTTCGAGACTTTTACCAGTTTGACTGTAATAAACTTTATCGCAAATTTTACAAGGAATCTTATAGACACATCCGTCAGCATTTTGGTGGGAATTCTTTATCAAAAGTTTTTTTTACTGTATCAAGATTTTTAAATACAACTTTGATATTAAAAGTCTTAAGAAGAGAAGGCATATCAACCAAGTTTTCATGGTAAGGGAGAACCAACATATTTTTAGTTGAATAAGGTTGGTTGTCCCTTTTTGGATTGTAAAAAGTATTTCTAGCAATTTTAAAAGATATATCAATTACGTTTCTTGGGTATTTCAAATCATTAGCTATTTCATAAATTTTTTATATTTCTTCATCTATGAACTCTGGACTACAAATACGTAAAGCTCTCAAAAACATTGATGAGAAAACAGACAGTTTAACTCTATCTTGATGTGAAGAATAATAGTGTACATAGGAACAGTTTGTAGGTTTTCTGTAAATTTTAAATTTGAATTCATTATTACTCTTAATAATTAAAACATCTAGAAAAGGCAATGCGTTATTTTCTTCAAACTCAACAGTAAAGTTTATAGAATGGGCAACGCTATTTAATTTACCAAGGAAATGGTGTATATCTACATTCTTGGGCATAAGACACAAAATATCATCAACATATCTGAACCATTTAGCTCTATTAGGGAGGAATGTGTTAAGCAACCTTGTTTCAAACAATTCCATGTATAGGTTACTAAAAACAGGTGAAAGAGGATTTCGCGCATCAGGTGTTGCTTTGTTGTGGGATGTGATAGTGAGGTGTGGTCTAGACCCTTTATATGCTTTCCTTTGATGCATTACTTTTACTATATATATATATATATATATATATATATATATATATATATATATATATATATATATATATATATATATATATATATATATATATATATATATATATATATATATATATAGAGAGAGAGAGAGAGAGAGAGAGAGAGAGAGAGAGAGAGATGTGGGTGGCCTTACTGTTATGTACAAGGCCAATATTGTCAAAATACCACACTTGGATCCACTTCGAGGACAGCGTGAAACAAGCTTTTATGCCACAAGACGGGCAGAAAGCAGCAACTTCACTCTGGCTGTACCCTTCTCCAGAACATCACTCCATCTGAGATCATACATACCCAGGATGACTCGAGTATGGAACACATTCGTACAGCATAATGATGTCAACGAGATAAAGTCAGTTGATCAAATGAAAATGCTGGCCCACAGATGGCTCCAACTTCATCCTGTCCCGTACTTGTATGTCTCATAACAATAAAAATGCTTTCAAATGAGCTGATGTAGGTAACAGCTCTTAGCTTGCCAATAAAGTTAGGAATCCTTAACCTGTAAATAGCTGTCAATAAAGCTAGGGATCCTTAACCTTGTCAAACCCTGTGTAAAAAAGAGAGAGAGAGAGAGAGAGAGAGAGAGAGAGAGAGAGAGAGAGAGAGAGACAGACAGACAGACAGACAGACAGGGACAGAGACAGAGAGAGAGATTGAAAATAGTGAACTACCTACATGATAATTCAAGTCATGTGACCCACGAGGGTTTAACGCTTTACAAAATACAATCCTTACAATTTTGCTAACACGCATTGGAAAGTTGAAAAAATGTTAAACGAAAATAAAGAGTAAAGTAAAAAAAAAAGTATATTTAATTTTTTATGGAAAAAAATGAAAACAACACAAATAGAAATAATTAGAAAGTAAAAAAAAATATAATAAAATAAAATAAATGTTATAGGTGTATAAAAATGGAAAACATGAAAAATAGAAATTAGGGGGAAGGAGTGTGGACATTTTTATTTAACGAATTTGGATATTGGTCTTGGTGCGATAGCTTGAAAATGAGTGCTCTTATCGGCTTCAAACTCTGAGCAATGTCACACTCTGGCAGAGACAGCAGCTGAAGCAGCAACTCTGAGAGAACTAGCATCATCATCTCTGTGAGAGACAGTAGCAGTAGCATCTCTGTGAGAGACAGTAGCAGTAGCATCTCTGTGAGAGACAGTAGCAGTAGCATCTCTGTGAGAGACAGTAGCAGTAGCATCTCTGTGAGAGACAGTAGCAGTAGCATCTCTGGGAGAGACAGTAGCAGTAGCATCTCTGTGAGAGACAGTAGCAGTAGCATCTCTGGGAGAGACAGTAGCAGTAGCATCTCTGTGAGAGACAGTAGCAGTAGCATCTCTGGGAGAGACAGTAGCAGTAGCATCTCTGTGAGAGACAGTAGCAGTAGCATCTCTGTGAGAGACAGTAGCAGTAGCATCTCTGTGAGAGACAGTAGCAGTAGCATCTCTGTGAGAGACAGTAGCAGTAGCATCTCTGTGAGAGACAGTAGCAGTAGCATCTCTGGGAGAGACAGTAGCAGTAGCATCTCTGGGAGAGACAGTAGCAGTAGCATCTCTGGGAGAGACAGCAGTGGCTACGTTTATGGGAGAAGAGCAGCATCTCTGAGAAAGGCAGCAACATCAGCATCTCTTGGAGAGGCAGCAGCAGCATCGTCTCTGGAAGAGGCAGCAGCAGCATCGTCTCTGGAAGAGGCAGCAGCAGCATCGTCTCTGGAAGAGGCAGCAGCAGCATCGTCTCTGGAAGAGGCAGCAGCAGCATCGTCTCTGGAAGAGGCAGCAGCAGAGGCTTCTCTGGAAATGGCAGCAGCATATCAGGGAATGGCAGCAGCAGCATCTCTGTAAGAGGCAGCAG
Source organism: Cherax quadricarinatus (assembly GCF_038502225.1). Lineage (NCBI taxonomy): Eukaryota > Metazoa > Arthropoda > Malacostraca > Decapoda > Parastacidae > Cherax > Cherax quadricarinatus. Next base: position 18,729,928 of record NC_091299.1, on the reverse strand, counting down.
CATCATCTCTGAAAAGGCAGCAGTATCAGCATCTCTGGAAGAGGCAGCAGCATCATCTCTGGAAGAGGCAGCAGTATCAGCATCTCTGGAAGAGGCAGCAGTATCAGCATCTCTGAAAGGGGCAGCAGCAGAATCTTTGGAAGAGGCAGCAGCATCATCTCTGGAAGAGGCAGCAGTATCAGCATCTCTGGAAGAGGCAGCAGCAGCAGCATCTTTGGGAATGGCAGCAGCAGCATCATCTCTGGGAATGGCGGCAGCAGCAGCATCTCTGAGAGAGACAGTAGCAGTAGCATCTCTGAGAGAGACAGTAGCAGTAGCATCTCTGAGAGAGACAGTAGCAGTAGCATCTCTGAGAGAGACAGTAGCAGTGTTACAAAAAACGCGATTCTAAAAACTTAGAGATCTCCAGTGAATACTAGAAAGGACTGCCCTTCTAGCATCCAGCCTGTTACTGGGTTTTCGTAACAAGTAGTCAGTATCCTTGTCCAATTATCCATTAAAATTCAGTATGGTTCAATAGTGCTTTAGGATTACAACTGGTAGGCTACTAACTAGAGAAATTAAAATTTAATAAATTTATTAAGTCTAGAGGTATATTAAAGTAAATTAATTACAGCAATCAAAATAAAATCAATCTCTCGAGTTCAATATTATTGTGCTGAAAGCACATATCACATTTATAATTCTTAAGTACCGTCTGGTACATTAACATTTAATAAGATATTACAAATATGTACAAGTAAGTGTGTGTATGCGTGTAAGTGCTCTTAAGTAGTTAGCTATGTCTCAAGACTCGAATAAGACTTAAACAAGTGACTGATAAAGTCCTCAAATAAACTAACTTCTTGACCGACTGGCAATCCGAACAGTCTGCTTGAACAACAAAGAATGCTAAGCCCAATAGCAATGCAATATCAAGCGACTGCGACACAGAATCAGGAACTGGGAAATAATATAACGACACTAAGTAGGGACCATCAGCAGATCCTCCACAAAAGTTACAAAACTCCCATACTACTGAATCTATGTTCAGCATAGGAAAAACGCGACTGTGACAATACACAGAAACCAGTACAAAATTAGGTCAGAAGCTATAGCTAAGGACCTGAGATGTTCAGAGTGTCTAAGCGACACACAACCTCAGTACAACGTCGAAAATCACTAAGTCTATACAATGTTCTGTGAACAGAGTTCTACAGAACTAACAAGAATAATGAGACAGACAATCTGTCCAACCCCCAAGCGAGTCTACAGCAGACTGAAAACTTCACGAGAGGTGAGGACACCCCCCCTCGATCACGTGATAGCTACGTGGACAACTGCAGCTCAGAAGCCGGCAGTATAACGAGCGACAAGCGATAATTACAGTAGTTTGACAATCAAGACTAACTGAGCACATATTATGTACATCGTAACAATATGTAATATGTAACATCCTAACAACATAAGCTACGTCAAATAACAATATAACGCAATACATTTGCGATTTAGCTATTATCGCAAATATAAGCAATATAAAATTATATGAAAAGGTAATATACATTATATATATACATAATAATCATTGTAACCCATTCAGGAGTTGCAACAAGCAGTAGCATCTCTGAGAGAGACAGTAGCAGTAGCATCTCTGAGAGAGACAGTAGCAGTAGCATCACTGAGAGAGACAGTAGCAGTAGCATCTCTGAGAGAGACAGTAACAGTAGCATCTCTGAGAGAGACAGTAGCAGTAGCATCTCTGAGAGAGACAGTAGCAGTAGCATCTCTGAGAGAGACAGTAGCAGTAGCATCTCTGAGAGAGACAGCAGTAGCAACGTTTTTGGGAGAAGAGCAGCATCTCTGAGAAAGTCAGCAACAGCAACATCTCTTGGAGAGGCAGCAGCAGCAGCAGCAGCAGCAGCAGCAGCAGCAGCAGCAGCAGCAGCAGCAGCAGCAGCAGCATCTCTGGAAGAGGCAACAGCATCAGTATGTCTGGAAGAGGCAGCAACAGCATTATCTCTGGAAGAGGCAGCAGCAGCGGCATCTCTGGAAGAGGCAGTAGCAGCTTTTCTGGAAGGGGAAGCAGCATTATCATCTCTGGCAGGGGAAGAATCATCATCATCATCATCTCTGTAAGAGGCAACAGCAACAGCATCATTGGAAAAGGCAGCAGCACAATCATCATCTCTGGAAGAGGCAGCAGCAGCAGCATCTCTGGAAGAGGCAGCAGCAGCAGCATCTCTGGAAGAGGCAGCAGCAGCAGCATCTCTGGAAGAGGCAGCAGCATAATCTCTGGAAGAAACAGCAGCAGCAGTAGCTGCCCCGTGGCCTGGTGGCTAAAGCTCTCGCTTCACACGGCGATGTGTCTGGGTTCGATTCCCGGCGAGGATAGAAACTGACCTAATTTACCCGAAATGTTCTGCATAACAAGCAGTATGTCAGTGATGTCAGCTAGGCCTGTATACCTTGTGCATGTACTTGTAGAAATAAAGACATTATTATTACAATGGGCTGGGGGTACATAGTACTGAGGTACAATGGACTGGGATACATTGTCCTGAGGTACAATCGACTGGGGTACAATGGGCTGGAATACAGCGAACTGGGGTACAATGGACTGAGATACAGTGTACTGGTGTACAGTGGACTGGGGTGCAGTGTACTGAGGTACAATCGTCTGGGGTACAATGGGCTGGGGTGCAGTGTACTGGGGTACAATGAACTGGAGCACAGTGTACTTGGGAACAATGGGCTGGGGTGCAGTGTATTCGGGTACTGTGAACTGGGGTGCAGTGTACTGAGGTACAGTGGGCTGGGGTACAGTGTACTGAGTTACAATAGGCTTGGGTACAATGGACTGGGGTGCAGTGAACTAGAGTACAGTGTACTGGGGTGCAGTGTACTGAAGTACAACGGGCTGGGGTAAAGTGTACTGAGTTACAACAACCTGGGGTACAATAGACTGGGGTACAGTGAATTGGAGTACAGTGTACTGGGGTACAGTGTCCTGGGGTACAGTATACTGGGTTACAAGGGGTACAATGGATTGGGTTTCAATAGGATGGGGTACAATGGACTGGGGTTATGGGTACTGGGGGAATGGTGTGTAGGATCACAGTGACCAACACATATCCAGTCCAATTGCTACATCGGTGTGAAATTTCACCACTAGTTTTTCCTGGTAACTTGTTTGGTGATGTTTGTATGTGTGCGTGTGTGTGTGTGTGTGTGTACTCACCTAATTGTGGTTGCAGGGGTCGAATCATAGTTACTAGGTCTTCCCACTCTCTGCTCCATGAGCTTTATCAAACCTCGTCTAAAACCTATGTATTATTCCTGCCTTCACTACGTCACTTTCCAGACAATTCCACTTTCTGTACGTAAGTGTATGTGTGTGTGTGTGTGTGTGTGTGTGTGTGTGTGTGTGTGTGTGTGTGTGTGTGTGTGTGTGTGTGTGTGTGTGTGTGTGTGTGTGTATCAGTTGCCTTCAGCAGTATTTATCACACTTCTTGCGACTATTTATATATCGTCTTCTCTTAGACGTTGAAAAGTTGCGTATTCTTGCACATTTAAAAATCCCTCGTCCCCTTTTTCCCCCCACGTTATTTATTTTCCTTCGTGCACTGTCCACGTTGTTTGCTCTTTCAATTATCTTCGTGCCGGTGTTTCAACCTTGCTGCTGCTGTTGGTGGCCTTGTTCCTGCCATCAATCTTTCCGCTTTCCCGCTGTCTATCGCCTGTTCCCTCGTTTTGTCTCCTCCCTTGTTACAGTCGCACCATTTGACGTCCATTGTTCTTGTGGGTGCGAGGCGCAGAAAGAGAGAGAGAGAGAGAGAGAGAGAGAGAGAGAGAGAGAGAGAGAGAGAGAGAGAGAGAGAGTCTTTTTAATTACGTTTTCCCCCTTTACAAATACACATTCAAGGATTGCATATATATATATATATATATATATATATATATATATATATATATATATATATATATATATATATATATATATATTTATATATATATATATATCTTTCTATATATATATATATATATATATATATATATATATATATATATATATATTTTCTATATATATATATATATATATATATATATATATATATATATATATATATATATATTGGGAAGATGGAAGGAATATTTTGAGGAATTGTTAAATGTTGATGAAGATAGGGAAGCTGTGATTTCGTGTATAGGGCAAGGAGGAATAACATCTTGTAGGAGTGAGGAAGAGCCAGTTGTGAGTGTGGGGGAAGTTCGTGAGGCAGTAGGTAAAATGAAAGGGGGTAAGGCAGCCGGGATTGATGGGATAAAGATAGAAATGTTAAAAGCAGGTGGGGATATAGTTTTGGAGTGGTTGGTGCAATTATTTAATAAATGTATGGAAGAGGGTAAGGTACCTAGGGATTGGCAGAGAGCATGCATAGTTCCTTTGTATAAAGGCAAAGGGGATAAAAGAGAGTGCAAAAATTATAGGGGGATAAGTCTGTTGAGTGTACCTGGTAAAGTGTATGGTAGAGTTATAATTGAAAGAATTAAGAGTAAGACGGAGAATAGGATAGCAGATGAACAAGGAGGCTTTAGGAAAGGTAGGGGGTGTGTGGACCAGGTGTTTACAGTGAAACATATAAGTGAACAGTATTTAGATAAGGCTAAAGAGGTCTTTGTGGCATTTATGGATTTGGAAAAGGCGTATGACAGGGTGGATAGGGGGGCAATGTGGCAGATGTTGCAAGTGTATGGTGTAGGAGGTAGGTTACTGAAAGCAGTGAAGAGTTTTTACGAGGATAGTGAGGCTCAAGTTAGAGTATGTAGGAAAGAGGGAAATTTTTTCCCAGTAAAAGTAGGCCTTAGACAAGGATGTGTGATGTCACCGTGGTTGTTTAATATATTTATAGATGGGGTTGTAAGAGAAGTAAATGCGAGGGTTTTGGCAAGAGGCGTGGAGTTAAAAGATAAAGAATCACACACAAAGTGGGAGTTGTCACAGCTGCTCTTTGCTGATGACACTGTGCTCTTGGGAGATTCTGAAGAGAAGTTGCAGAGATTGGTGGATGAATTTGGTAGGGTGTGCAAAAGAAGAAAATTAAAGGTGAATACAGGAAAGAGTAAGGTTATGAGGATAACAAAAAGATTAGGTGATGAAAGATTGAATATCAGATTGGAGGGAGAGAGTATGGAGGAGGTGAACGTATTCAGATATTTGGGAGTGGACGTGTCAGCGGATGGGTCTATGAAAGATGAGGTGAATCATAGAATTGATGAGGGAAAAAGAGTGAGTGGTGCACTTAGGAGTCTGTGGAAACAAAGAACTTTGTCCTTGGAGGCAAAGAGGGGAATGTATGAGAGTATAGTTTTACCAACGCTCTTATATGGGTGTGAAGCGTGGGTGATGAATGTTGCAGCGAGGAGAAGGCTGGAGGCAGTGGAGATGTCATGTCTGAGGGCAATGTGTGGTGTGAATATAATGCAGAGAATTCGTAGTTTGGAAGTTAGGAGGAGGTGCGGGATTACCAAAACTGTTGTCCAGAGGGCTGAGGAAGGGTTGTTGAGGTGGTTCGGACATGTAGAGAGAATGGAGCGAAACAGAATGACTTCAAGAGTGTATCAGTCTGTAGTGGAAGGAAGGCGGGGTAGGGGTCGGCCTAGGAAGGGTTGGAGGGAGGGGGTAAAGGAGGTTTTGTGTGCGAGGGGCTTGGACTTCCAGCAGGCATGCGTGAGCGTGTTTGATAGGAGTGAATGGAGACAAATGGTTTTTAATACTTGACGTGCTGTTGGAGTGTGAGCAAAGTAACATTTATGAAGGGATTCAGGGAAACCGGCAGGCCGGACTTGAGTCCTGGAGATGGGAAGTACAGTGCCTGCACTCTGAAGGAGGGGTGTTAATGTTGCAGTTTAAAAACTGTAGTGTAAAGCACCCTTCTGGCAAGACAGTGATGGAGTGAATGATGGTGAAAGTTTTTCTTTTTCGGGCCACCCTGCCTTGGTGGGAATCGGCCGGTGTGATAATAAAAAAAATAAATAATAAATATAGATAGATAGATAGATAGATATAGATATCGTGCCGAATAGGTAAAATTGGTCAATTAGCAAGAACTCATTTAAACTTAAGTCCTTTCTAAAATTTTCTCTTTTATGTTTAACGATATATACTTTTTCATTTATGTTAATGTAAAAATTAATTTTGTACCAAATAAACCTTAGAAAACTTACCTAACCTTGTTAAAACAAGAGCAGTTTAATTTAGCCTAATCCAACTAAATATATTTTAGATAAGTTTGCAATAATTTAATAACAAAGAAATGCAAAGAAATATATCTTTTTCGTTAGGTTCAGAATTTTTTTTGCGAAATTATTGCATGCACAAATTCTCGCTTGCCTTATTCGGCAAGGAGAGCGTTAATATTTAAGCCAAAATAGCGGATATTGACATCAATTTTGTACAATAACAACGATGGGGTCATAAGATAGGGTCATTAGTAATCAACGTTCATTAGAGTCATTATCATTCCACCAGTTTCCGCGGTTTGAACCTCATGTCAGTTGTTCATTAGTGCCACTATTACTCGAGTTGTGTCTGTTGTTTTGGCCCTGTGTCCCTCATTGTTTCACTGTTATATATTTTTCTGTTATCTCTCTCTCTCTCTCTCTCTCTCTCTCTCTCTCTCTCTCTGATCTCTGTCTCTCTCTCTCCATTTCCCCTTCTCCCTCATTCTCCTCTCCCTCCTCCCTTGTCTTCCTCTGTAATATATCTCTCCTGTGTCCCCTTCCTCTGCCACAGCTTGGACAGGAAGAGACGACTAATTTTGGTTGTTCTGGTTGTTGTTGTAGTTGTTGTTACTGTTGTAGTGAGTGTTGTTGTGGATGCAGTTGTGTTTGGTGTGATGGTTATTCTTGTGTTTCGTGTGGTGGTTCTATGTAGTTGTGATTGTGATTATGGTTGGGGTGGAGGTTGCAGGTTGATGTGGTTAATTTGATGGGTGTGATTATGGTATGACAAGAGTAACTACCATGTAAACGAGCTGAGGTAAATCAACAGTTACTACCCTATGAACGAGCTGAGGAAGAACAACAGTAGCTACCCAATAAACGAACTGAGGAAGAACAACAGTAGCTACCCAATAAACGAGCTAAGAAAAACAGTAGCTACCCAGTAAACGAGCAGAGGTAGATGAACAGTAGCTACCCAATAAACGAGCTGAGAAAGAACAACAGTAGCTACCCAATAAACGAATTGAGGAATATCAACAGTACCTACACAGTAAACGAGCTGAGGAAGTAGAACAATAGTTAGGCAATAAACGAGCTGAGAAAGAAAAGCAGTAGTTACCCAATAAACAAGCTGAGGAAGGTCAAAAGTAGCTACCCTACAAACGAACTGAGGAAGAACATGAGAAGCTACCCAATAAATGACCTGAGAAAGAACAACAGTAGCTACCCTATAAACGAGCTGAGGCAGAACAACAGCAGCTATTCAGTAAACGAGCTGAGGAAAAACAGCAATAGCTACTTAATAAAGGAGCTGAGTAAGATCAACAGTAGCTATCTTATAAAAGAAATGAAGATCAACAGTAGCTACCAGTAAACGACCTGAGGAAAAAAATAGCTACCCAATAAACGAGCTGAGGAAGAACAACAGTAACTACCCAATAAACGAGCTGAGGAAGAACGACAGTAGCTTCCCAATAAACGAGCTGAGGAAGAACAACAGTAACTACCCAATAAACGAGCTGAGGAAGAACGACAGTAGCTTCCCAATAAACGAGCTGAGGAAGAACAACAGTAACTACCCAATAAACGAGCTGAGGAAGAACGACAGTAGCTACCCAATAAACGAGCTGAGGAAGAACAACAGTAACTACCCAATAAACGAGCTGAGGAAGAACGACAGTAGCTTCCCAATAAACGAGCTGAGGAAGAACAACAGTAGCTACCCAATAAACGAACTGAGGAAGAACAACAGTAGCTACCCAATAAACGAGCTGAGGAAGAACAACAGTAGCTACCCAATAAACGAACTGAGGAAGAACAACAGTAGCTACCAATAAACGAGCTGAGGAAAAACAACAGTAACTACCCAATAAACGAGCTGAGGAAGAACAACAGAAGCTACCCAATAAACGAGCTGAGGAAGAACAACAGTGGCTACCCAATAAACGAACTGAGGAAGAACAACAGTAGCTACCCAATAAACGAGCTGAGGAAGAACAACAGTAGCTACCAATAAACGAACTGAGGAAGAACAACAGTAGCTACCCAATAAACGAGCTGAGGAAGAACAACAGTAGCTACCAATAAACGAACTGAGGAAGAACAACAGTAGCTGCCCAATAAACGAACTGAGGAAGAACAACAGTAGCTACCCAATAAACGAGCTGAGGAAGAACAACAGTAGCTACCAATAAACGAGCTGAGGAAGAACAACAGTAGCTACCCAATAAACGAACTGAGGAAGAACAACAGTAGCTACCCAATAAACGAGCTGAGGAAGAACAACAGTAACTACCCGATAAACGAGCTGATGAAGAACAACAGTAACTACCCAATAAACGAGCTGAGGAAGAACAACAGTAACTACCCAATAAACGAGCTGATGAAGAACAACAGTACCTACCCAATAAACGAGCTGAGGAAGAACAACAGTACCTACCCAATAAACGAGCTGAGGAAGAACAACAGTACCTACCCAATAAACGAGCTGAGGAAGAACAACAGTACCTACCCAATAAACGAGCTGAGGAAGAACAACAGTACCTACCCAATAAACGAGCTGAGGAAGAACAACAGTACCTACCCAATAAACGAGCTGAGGAAGAACAACAGTAACTTCCCAATAAACGAGCTGAGGAAGAACAACAGTAACTTCCCAATAAACGAGCTGAGGAAGAACAACAGTAGCTACCCAATAAACGAGCTGAGGAAGAACAACAGTAACTACCCAATAAACGAGCTGAGGAAGAACAACAGTAACTACCCACTAAACGAGCTGAGGAAGAACAACAGTAACTACCCAATAAACGAGCTGAGGAAGAACAACAGTAACTACCCAATAAACGAGCTGAGGAAGAACAACAGTAACTACCCAATAAACGAGCTGAGGAAGAACAACAGTAACTACCCACTAAACGAGCTGAGGAAGAACAACAGTAACTACCCAATAAACGAGCTGAGGAAGAACAACAGTAACTACCCAATAAACGAGCTGAGGAAGAACAACAGTAACTACCCAATAAACGAGCTGAGGAAGAACAACAGTAACTACCCAATAAACGAGCTGAGGAAGAACAACAGTAACTACCCAATAAACGAGCTGAGGAAGAACAACAGTAACTACCCAATAAACGAGCTGAGAAAGAACAACAGTAACTACCCAATAAACGAGCTGAGGAAGAACAACAGTAACTACCCAATAAACGAGCTGAGGAAGAACAACAGTAACTACCCAATAAACGAGCTGAGGAAGAACAACAGTAACTACCCAATAAACGAGCTGAGAAAGAACAACAGTAACTACCCAATAAACGAGCTGAGGAAGAACAACAGTAACTACCCAATAAACGAACTGAAGGGGATCAACATTGTTTAGTATTTTAATTCTACTGAATTAAAATTTATACTTTAATTAAAAAAATGCAACACATAATTCAACTATTTGTGTCATTGCTAATTCGTTGAAAATTCAATCACCATCATCAGGACTTTAAACAGAGAATGTCGAAGCTAAAACTTACATAGACAATTCAATGGAAATAATCATAAGGTGAAAATGAACGTATTGCAATGAAATACAAATCGTTTAGGAGACCTCATGTGTTGCATGATTCAGGCAGTTACTGAGAAACACTGTGATGTGTTGCATGATTCAGGCAGTTACTGAGAAACACTGTGATGTGTTGCATGATTCAGGCAGTTACTGAGAAACACTGTGATGTGTTGCATGATTCAGGCAGTTACTGAGAAACACTGTGATGTGTTGCATGATTCAGGCAGTTACTGAGCAACACTGTGATGTGTTGCATGATTCAGGCAGTTACTGAGCAACACAGTGATGTGTTGCATGATTCAGGCAGTTACTGAGCAACACAGTGATGTGTTGCATGATTCAGGCAGTTACTGAGCAACACTGTGATGTGTTGCATGATTCAGGCAGTTACTGAGCAACACTGTGATGTGTTGTATGATTCAGGCAGTTACTGAGCAACACTGTGATGTGTTGCATGATTCAGGCAGTTACTGAGAAACACTGATGTGTTGCATGATTCATGCAGTTACTGAGAAACACTGTGATGTGTTGCATGATTCATGCAGTTACTGAGTAACACTGTGATGTGTTGCATGATTCAGGCAGTTACTGAGCAACACTGTGATGTGTTGCATGATTCAGGCAGTTACTGAGCAACACTGTGATGTGTTGCATGATTCAGGCAGTTACTGAGCAACACAGTGATGTGTTGCATGATTCAGGCAGTTACTGAGCAACACAGTGATGTGTTGCATGATTCAGGCAGTTACTGAGCAACACTGTGATGTGTTGCATGATTCAGGCAGTTACTGAGCAACACTGTGATGTGTTGTATGATTCAGGCAGTTACTGAGCAACACTGTGATGTGTTGCATGATTCAGGCAGTTACTGAGCAACACTGTGATGTGTTGTATGATTCAGGCAGTTACTGAGCAACACAGTGATGTGTTGCATGATTCAGGCAGTTACTGAGCAACACTGTGATGTGTTGCATGATTCAGGCAGTTACTGAACAACACTGTGATGTGTTGTATGATTCAGGCAGTTACTGAACAACACTGTGATGTGTTGCATGATTCAGGCAGTTACTGAGCAACACAGTGATGTGTTGCATGATTAAGGCAGTTACTGAGCAACACTGTGATGTGTTGCATGATTCAGGCAGTTACTGAGCAACACTGTGATGTGTTGCATGATTCAGGCAGTTACTGAGCAACACAGTGATGTGTTGCATGATTCAGGCAGTTACTGGGCAACACTGTGATGTGTTGCATGATTCAGGCAGTTACTGAGCAACACTGTGATGTGTTGCATGATTCAGGCAGTTACTGAGCAACACTGTGATGTGTTGCATGATTCAGGCAGTTACTGGGCAACACACTGATGTGTTGTATGATTCAGGCAGTTACTGAGCAACACTGTGATGTGTTGCATGATTCATGCAGTTACTGAGAAACACTGTGATGTGTTGCATGATTCATGCAGTTACTGAGAAACACTGTGATGTGTTGCATGATTCATGCAGTTACTGAGAAACACTGTGATGTGCTGCATGATTCAGGCAGTTACTGAGAAACACTGTGATGTGTTGCATGATTCTGGCAGTTGCTGAGAAACACTGTTATGTGTTGCATGATTCAAGCAGTTACTGAGAAACACTGTGATGTGTTGCATGATTCTGGCAGTTGCTGAGAAACACTGTTATGTGTTGCATGATTCTAGCAGTTGCTGAGAAACACTGTTGTGTGTTGCATGATTCAGGCAGTTGCTGAGCAAGACTCTGATGTGTTGCTTGATTCAGGCAGTTGCAAAGCAACAATGTGATGTGTTGCTTGATTCAGGCAGTTACTGAGAAACACTGTGATGTGTTGCATGATTCAGGCAGTTACTAAGAAACACTGTGATGTGTTGCATGATTCAGGCAGTTGCTGAGCAAGACTCTGATGTGTTGCATGATTCAGGCAGTTACTAAGAAACACTCTGATGTGTTGCATGTTTCAGGCAGTTGCTGAGCAAGACTCTGATGTGTTGCTTGATTCAGGCAGTTGCAAAGCAACACTGTGATGTGTTGCTTGATTCAAGCAGTTTCTGAGAAACTCTGTGATGTGTTGCACGATTCTGGCAGTTACTGAGCAACACTGTGATGTGTCGGACGATTCAAGCAGTTACTGAGCAACACTGTGATGTCATGTATGTTTCAGGCAGTTGCTGACAACACCAGCTAATTGGTGTATGATTGAAGCAGTTACTGACCAACACCAGCTTAGTGTTGCGTGATTCAGTGTAGCAGTAACCTGTTACGCTACATATAAACACATACGAGATGTACCGAGATCCTGACGCTTCAACCTTTCGCCAATAGTTTGAGGACAAACAGAAGCATAACTGAGTTAAGTTTTTAAAGTAATTGGTTTCGTAATTTAGAATATTGTTATCTAATGGTTTTACTCTTGTGACCGTAAAGGAGGAGTTAGATATAAGCGACAACTTAAGGGACTAAAGGTATATAAGATGTAAACTAAAGGTATATAAGTAACCTAAAGATGTATAAGAAGTAAAGTGAAGGTATACACGAAGTAAACTAAAGGTATATAAGAAGTAAACTAAAGGTATATTAGAAGTAAACTAAACTTTTATAATAAACTAAAGGTATATAATAAAGTAAACTAAAGGTATATAATAGTAAACTAAAAGTATATAAGAAGTAAATTAAAGGTGTATGGTGTATAAGAAGTAAACTAAAGGTATATAAGAAGTAAACTGTTTCTTCTGGTACTGGCGTCAGTATCAACTTCCACAATAACTGTTGATGAGCTGCTAACACAATTATTGTCGAGTGTTTGAGCTTCACATCCAAGGAACTGGAGGAGAACACAGTCAGAACAACAATTAATTACATTTTCATAGCGTTTTCCTTAAATAAAATTGGTACAGGGAATATAAACTGTTGACTTAGTCTTGTGGGTGAGTTTTTACTCTCCATTGTGTTTAAGTACATTTAAGTACATTTAAGTACATTTAAGTACATTTAAGTACATTTATTTTGGTACAAGTACACTTAAGTACAATTATCAGATATAGAGTAAATTACCAAGAAAAAAGTCAAAGTAATTTATTTCCATTGGCGTCCTCGTGTAGTTAACATTAAATTATTTCCCAGACGTTAACATCAATGAAAATAATTATTTTTGTGATTTTTTAATGTTATTTATTGAATGCATTAGACATGTGCTTGTAAATTAGTTTTTTTTTATTACTGTATCTGAGAGAGAGTCATCTCGCCAGATGTCTCAATAACATGGATGGTAAGCCAGCGGAAGGCCTCGGTTAGATGATCAGAAGCTCCAGTGGTGGGTCATCATATGACTATGACCCGCGTCAGGAAACACTTGTCCTGTTTCCTGACAAACCTTACCAAACCTAACCTTCCCTGCGCAGGTTCTGATGGTCATGACAGTGGTAGTGATCTCTAGTCATATGATGACCCACCACTGGAGCTTTTGGTCATCTGACTGAGACCTTCCACTGGCTTACCGTTCCACCCATTTATAAACTGTGGTTATGAATATATTTTTTAACACATCGGCCGTTTCCCACCAAGGCAGAGTGACCCGTAAAAGAAGAATCACTTTCATCATCATTTACTCCATCTCTGTCTTGCCAGAGATGCACTTACACTACAGTTATAAAACTGCAACATCAGAGTGCAGACACTGTACTTCCCACCTCCAAGACTCAAGTCAGGCTTGCCGGTTTCCTTGAATCTTATGATAAATAACCGTTATAACCACTAGATAAAGAATTTGCTGAGGAAAAGTGAGCCAACACACAGCAGTGAGTAGCAGTGAAGAACAAGTGAGACAGACACCAGTCATGTCTCATTCATTAACCTCCTGCAAGTGTTTTGCCAAGATGTTCCATTAAGCTAACATAAGAACACTGTAATAATGCTGGTAGAATTACCCACAATATGTTAGGTAAAAGGACACAAGAGCACCTAGTGAGCCATTTTATTGTGGCATAATAATTTATCGTCTTAGTTGCCCGTGTGTCCTTTTACTTAGCGTAAGAACGCCACAGTAGACCTACTGGCTTATGCTAGGCAGATCCAGGTCACAACCAACACACAACCAGTAGCAAATATTCGACGCTTCCAACCATAAATAGGTGAGTATCCACTCGTGTGCCTGTCCAACCCATTGTTTTAAATCAACCCAAATTCTCACTTCCGTGAGGCCGCTTGGCAGTTTGTTCCGCTCATCCACAACTCTATTGCTAAACCAGTGTTTTCCTAAATCCTTTCGAAACCTAATATTTTTCTCAATGACTTTTTTTCGGAGATATGAATACAGATTGAAAGCCTCTTCTTCCTCGTAACTCTGAAAAAAAAAATATTAAAGAACAGTAAAATTTTAGGAGGGAATATTGGAATAGTGTTGGGATAATTAATTTATATATAAAAAAAATAGTGTTTATTTTTAAAATAGGACTGAGCACAATCAGGGGAGAAGAGAGGAAAGGGAGAAAAGTGAGGAAAAGGAGGAGGAGAAAGAAGAATGGAAAGGGAGGAGGAAGAAGAGAGAAGAGGAGGGAAAAGAATGGAAAGGGAGGAGGTAGTCTACCTGGGTGATGGTGGTAGTGTTAGTGATAGTAGTGGTGGTAGTGGTCGTAGTGGTGGTAGTGATGGTAGTGGTAGTGATGATAGTAGTGGTAGTGGTGGTAGTGTTGGTAGTGGTGATAGTAGTGATATTGGTGGTATTGGCGGTATTGGTGGTAGTGGTGGTAGTGGTGATAAGGGTGGTAGTGGTGGTGGTAGTGGTGATAATGGTGGTAGTGGTGATAATGGTGGTAGTGGTGATAGTGGTACTGGTGGTAGTGATAATAGTGGTGGTAGTGGTGATAGTGGTGGTAGTGGTAGTGGCGATAGTGGTTGTAGTGGTAGTGGCGCTAGTGGCGATAGTGGTGGTAGTGGTGGTATTGATGGTAGTAGTGGTAGTGATGGTAGTGGTGGTAGTGGTGGTAGGGGTGATAGTGGTGGAAGTGGTGGTAGTGGTGGTAGTGGTGGTAGTGGTGGTAGTGGTGGTAGTGGTGGTAATGGTAGTAGTGGTGGTGGTAGTGGTTGTAGTAGTGGCAGTGGTAATGGTGGTCCTGGAGGTAGTGGTAGTGGTGATAGTGGTGGTAGTGTTGGTAGTGGTCGTGTTGGTAGTGGTCATAGTGGTGGTAGTGGTGGTAGTGGTAATGGAGGTAGTGGTGATAGTGGTCGTAGTGTTAGTATTGGTAGTGGTGGTATTGGTGGTAGTAGTAGTGATCGTAGTGGTAGTGATCGTAGTGGTAGTGATCGTAGTGGTAGTGATCGTAGTGCTGGTAGTCGTAGTGATCGTGGTGGTAATGGTAGCGATCGTAGTGGTAGTGGTCGTAGTGGTATTGGTAGGATTATCGTAGTGGTAGTGGTTACTGGCAGTGTTAGTGGTGATGGTGGTGGTCACAGGAGTGGTGGTGACAACAAGACTTGTGGAGGTAATTGTAGTGATCATAGTCGTACTGGTAGTGGAGATGCAAGTGGTGGTGATGCTGGAGAAGTGGAAGAGGAGAAGCAGGAGGAAGAGGAGGAGGAGGAGGAGGAGGAGGAGGAGGAGGAGGAGGAGCAGGAGCAGCAGCAGGAGCAGGAGGTATTTTTCACAGGTGTCGAGCTTGAGAAGGACAGAGCAACATCCTCAGTGCCACCCTGGCACTCCCAGATCCCTGATGAGGGACAAAGATCCTCCCTGACTGACCTCAGTGCCACCCTGGCACTGCCAGGTCCCTGATGAGGGACAAAGATCCTCTCTGACTGACCTCAGTGCCACCCTGGCACTCCCAGGTCCCAGGTGAGGGACAAGGATCTTCTCTGACTGACCTCAGTGCCACCCAGGCACTCCCAGGTCCTTGGTGAGGGACAAGGATCCTCTCTGACTGACCTCAGTGCCACCCTGGCACTCCCACGTCCCTGGTGAGGGACACGGATCCTCTCTGACTGACCTCAGTGCCACCCTGGCACTCCCAGGCCCCTGGTGAGGGACAAAGATCCACTCTGACTGACCTCAGTGCCACCCTGGCACTCATAGGTCCCTGGTGAGGGACAAAAATCCTCTCTGACTGACCTCAGTGCCACCCTGGCACTCCCAGGTTCCTGGTGAGGGACAAGGATCCTCTCTGACTGACCTAAGTGCCACCCTTGCCTCCCAGGTCCCTGGTAAAGCACAAGGATCCCCACTGACTGACCTCAGTGCTACCCTCGCCTCCCAGGTCCCTGGTGAGGGACAAGAATCCCCTCTGACTGACCTAAGTGCCTCCCTGGCACTCCTAGGTCTCTTTTGAGGGACAAGGATCCTCTCTGACTGACCTCAGTGCCACCCTGGCCTCCCAGGTCCCTGGTGAGGGACAAGGATCCTCTCTGACTGACCTAAGTGCCACCCTGGCTTTCCTAGGTCCCTAGTGAGGGACAAGGATCCCTTCTGACTGACCTCAGTGACACCCTCGCCTCCCAGGTCCATGGTGAGGGACAAGGATCCTGTCTGACTGACCTCAGTGCCACCCTGGCCTACCAGGTCCCTGGTGAGGGACAAGGATCCTCTCTGACTGACCTAAGTGCCACCCTTGCCTCCCAGGTCCCTGGTGAAGGACAAGGATCCCCTCTGACTGACCTCAGTGCTACCCTCGCCTCCCAGGTCCCTGGTGAGGGACAAGGATCCCCTCTGACTGACCTAAGTGCCTCCCTGGCACTCCTAGGTCTGTGTTGAGGGACAAGGATCCTCTCTGACTGACCTCAGTGCCACACTGGCCTCCCAAAGGTCCCTGGTGAGGGACAAGGCTCCTCTCTGACTGACCTAAGTGCCACCCTGGCTTTCCTAGGTCTCTAGTGAGGTACAAGGATCCCTTCTGACTGACCTCAGTGCCACCCTGGCCTTCCAGGTCCCTGGTGAGGGACAAGGATCCACTCTGACTGACCTCAGTGCCACCCTGGACTCCCAGGTCCCTGATGAGGGACAAGGATCCCTTCTGACTGACCTAAGTGCCACCATGGCACTCCTAGGTCCCTAGTGAGGGACAAGGATCCCCTCTGACTGACCTCAGTGCCACACTGGCCTCCCAGATCCCTGGTGAGGGACAAGGATCCTCTCTGACTGACCTCAGAGCCACCCTTGCCTCCCAGGTCCCTGGTGAGGGACAAGGATCCTCTCTGACTGACCTCAGTGCCACCCTCACCTCCCAGGTCCCTGGTGAGGAACAAGGATCCTCTCTGACTGACCTCAGTGCCTCCCTGGCACTCCTAGGTCTCTGTTGAGGGGCAAGGATCCTCTCTGACTGACCTAAGTGCCACACTGGCCTCCCAGGTCCCGGTGAGGGAAAAGGATCCCTTCTGACAGACCTAAGTGCCACCCTGGCACTCCTGGGTATCTGGTGATGGACAAGGATCCACTCTGACTGACCTCAGTGCCACCCTGACCTTCAAGGTCCCTGGTGAGGGACAACGATCCTCTCTGACTGACCTCAGTGCCACCCTGGCCTCCCAGGTCCCTGATGAGGGACATGGATCCCCTCTGACTGACCTAAGTGCCACCATGGCACTCCTAGATCCCTAGTAAGGGACAAGGATCCCCTCTGACTGACCTCAGTGCCACACTGGCCTCCCAGGACCCTGGTGAGGGACAAGGATCCTCTCTGACTGACCTCAGTGCCACCCTCACCTCCCAGGTCCCTGGTGAGAAACAAGGATCCTCTCTGACTGACCTCAGTGCCTCCCTG
This sequence comes from Cherax quadricarinatus, assembly GCF_038502225.1. Taxonomy (NCBI): domain Eukaryota; kingdom Metazoa; phylum Arthropoda; class Malacostraca; order Decapoda; family Parastacidae; genus Cherax; species Cherax quadricarinatus. Next base: position 18,712,409 of record NC_091299.1, on the reverse strand, counting down.
GCAGTGCCTCCCTGGCACTCCTAGGTCTCTGTTGAAGGGCAAGGATCCTCTCTGACTGACCTAAGTGCCACACTGGCCTCCCAGGTCCCGGTGAGGGAAAAAGATCCCTTCTGACAGACCTAAGTGCCACCCTGGCACTCCTAGGTATCTGGTGAGGGACAAGGATCCTCTCTGACTGACCTAAGTGCCACACTGGCCTCCCAGGTCCCTGGTGAGGGAAAAGGATCCTCTCTGACTGACCTACGTGCCACCCTGGCACTCCCATGTCCCTGGTGAGGGACAAGGATCCACTCTGACTGACCTCAGTGCCACCCTGGCCTCCCAGGTCTCTGGTGAGGGTCAAGGATCCTCTCTGACTGACCTCAGTGCCACCCTGGCCTCCCAGGTCCCTGGTGAGGGACAAGGATCCTCTCTGACTGACCTCAGTGCCACCCTGGCCTCTCAGGTCCCTGGTGAGGAACAAGGATCCTCTCTGACTGACCTCAGTGCCTCCCTGGCACTCCTAGGTCTCTGTTGAGAGGCAAGGATCTTCTCTGACTGACCTAAGTGCCACATTGACCTCTCAGGTCCCTGGTGAGGGAAAAGGATCCCCTCTGACTGACTTAAGTGCCACCCTGGCACTCCTAGATCCCTGGTGAGGGACAAGGATCCACTCTGACTGACCTCAGCGCCACCCTGGCCTCCCAGGTCCATGGTGAGGGACAAGGATCCTCTCTGACTGACCTCAGTGCCACCCTGGCCTCCCAGGTCCCTCGTGAGGGACAAGGATCCTCTCTGACTGACCTCAGTGCCACCCTCGCCGCCCAGGTCCCTGGTGAGGGACAAGGATCCCCTCTGACTGACCTCAGTGCCACCCTGGCCTCCCAGGTCCCTGGTGAGGAACAAGGATCCCCTCTGACTGACCTCAGTGCCACCCTGGCCTCCCAGGTCCCTGGTGAGGGACAGGGATCCCCTTTGACTGACCTCAGTGCCACCTTGGCACTTCCAGTTCCCAGGTGAGGGACAAGGATCCCCTCTGACTGACCTCAGTGCCACCCTGGCCTCCCAGGTCCCTGGTGAGGGACAAGGATCCCGTCTGACTGACCTCAGTGCTACCCTGGCCTCCCAGGTCCCTGGTGAGGGACAAAGATCCCCTCTGGCTGACCTCAGTGCCATCCTGGCCTTCCAGGTCACTGGTGAGGGACAAGGATCCCCTCTGACTGACCTTAGTGCCACCCTGGCCTCCCAGGTCCCTGGAGAGGGACAAGGATCCTCTCTGACTGACCTCAGTGCCACCCTGGCCTCCCAGATCCCTGGTGAGGGACAAGGATCCCTTCTGACTGACCTAAGTGCCACCATGGCACTCCTAGGTCCCTAGTGAGGGACAAGGATCCCCTCTGACTGACCTCAGTGCCACACAGGCCTCCCAGATCCCTGGTGAGGGACAAGGATCATCTCTGACTGACCTCAGAGCCACCCTTGCCTCCCAGGTCCCTGGTGAGGGACAAGGATCCTCTCTGACTGACCTCAGTGCCACCCTCACCTCCCAGGTCCCTGGTGAGGAACAAGGATCCTCTCTGACTGACCTCAGTGCCTCCCTGGCACTCCTAGGTCTCTGTTGAGGGGCAAGGATCCTCTCTGACTGACCTAAGTGCCACACTGGCCTCCCAGGTCCCGGTGAGGGAAAAGGATCCCTTCTGACAGACCTAAGTGCCACCCTGGCACTCCTGGGTATCTGGTGATGGACAAGGATCCACTCTGACTGACCTCAGTGCCACCCTGACCTTCAAGGTCCCTGGTGAGGGACAACGATCCTCTCTGACTGACCTCAGTGCCACCCTGGCCTCCCAGGTCCCTGATGAGGGACATGGATCCCCTCTGACTGACCTAAGTGCCACCATGGCACTCCTAGATCCCTAGTAAGGGACAAGGATCCCCTCTGACTGACCTCAGTGCCACACTGGCCTCCCAGGTCCCTGGTGAGGGACAAGGATCCTCTCTGACTGACCTCAGTGCCACCCTCACCTCCCAGGTCCCTGGTGAGAAACAAGGATCCTCTCTGACTGACCTCAGTGCCTCCCTGGCACTCCTAGGTCTCTGTTGAAGGGCAAGGATCCTCTCTGATTGACCTAAGTGCCACACTGGCCTCCCAGTGTCCCGGTGAGGGAAAAAGATCCCTTCTGACAGACCTAAGTGCCACCCTGGCACTCCTAGGTATCTGGTGAGGGACAAGGATCCTCTCTGACTGACCTAAGTGCCACACTGGCCTCCCAGGTCCCTGGTGAGGGAAAAGGATCCCCTCTGACTGACCTACGTGCCACCCTGGCACTCCCATGTCCCTGGTGAGGGACAAGGGTCCACTCTGACTGACCTCAGTGCCACCCTGGCCTCCCAGGTCTCTGGTGAGGGTCAAGGATCCTCTCTGACTGACCTCAGTGCCACCCTGGCCTCCCAGGTCCCTGGTGAGGGACAAGGATCCTCTCTGACTGACCTCAGTGCCACCCTCGCCGCCCAGGTCCCTGGTGAGGGACAAGGATCCTCTCTGACTGACCTCAGTGCCACCCTCGCCTCCCAGGTCCCTGGTGAGTAACAAGGATCCTCTCTGACTGGCCTCAGTGCCTCCCTGGCACTCCTAGGTCTCTGTTGAGGAGCAAGGATCCTCTCTGACTGACCTAAGTGCCACACTGGCCTCCCAGGTCCCTGATGAGGGAAAAGGATCCCTTCTGACTGACCTAAGTGCCACCCTGGCACTCTTAGGTATCTGGTGAGGGACAAGGATCCACTCTGACTGACCTCAGTGCCACCCTGGCCTCCCAGGTCCCTGGTGAGGGACAAGGATCCCCTCTGACTGACCTTAGTGCCACCCGTGCCTCCCAGGTCCCTGGTGAGGGACAAGGATCCTCTCTGACTGACCTCAGTGCCACCCTCGCCTCCCAGGTCCCTGGTGAGGAACACGGATCCTCTCTGACTGACCTCAGTGCCTCCCTGGCACTCCTAGGTCTCTGTTGAGGGGCAAGGATCCTCTCTGACTGACCTAAGTGCCACACTGGCCTCCCAGGTCCCTGGTGAGGGAAAAGGATCCCCTCTGACTGACCTAAGTGCCACCCTGGCACTCCTAGGTCCTTGGTGAGGGACAAGGATCCACTCTGACTGACCTCAGCGCCACCCTGGCCTCCCAGGTCCCTGGTGAGGGACAAGGATCCTCTCTGACTGACCTCAGTGCCACCCTTGCCTCCCAGGTCCCTGGTGAGGGACAAGGATCCTCTCTGACTGACCTCAGTGCCACCCTGGCCTCTCAGGTCCCTGGTGAGGAACAAGGATCCTCTCTGACTGACCTCAGTGCCTCCCTGGCACTCCTAGGTCTCTGTTGAGAGGCAAGGATCTTCTCTGACTGACCTAAGTGCCACATTGACCTCTCAGGTCCCTGGTGAGGGAAAAGGATCCCCTCTGACTGACTTAAGTGCCACCCTGGCACTCCTAGATCCCTGGTGAGGGACAAGGATCCACTCTGACTGACCTCAGTGCCACCCTGGCCTCCCAGGTCCATGGTGAGGGACAAGGATCCTCTCTGACTGACCTCAGTGCCACCCTGGCCTCCCAGGTCCCTCGTGAGGGACAAGGATCCTCTCTGACTGACCTCAGTGCCACCCTCGCCGCCCAGGTCCCTGGTGAGGGACAAGGATCCCCTCTGACTGACCTCAGTGCCACCCTGGCCTCCCAGGTCCCTGCTGAGGAACAAGGATCCCCTCTGACTGACCTCAGTGCCACCCTGGCCTCCCAGGTCCCTGGTGAGGGACAGGGATCCCCTTTGACTGACCTCAGTGCCACCTTGGCACTTCCAGTTCCCAGGTGAGGGACAAGGATCCCCTCTGACTGACCTCAGTGCCACCCTGGCCTCCCAGGTCCCTGGTGAGGGACAAGGATCCCGTCTGACTGACCTCAGTGCTACCCTGGCCTCCCAGGTCCCTGGTGAGGGACAAAGATCCCCTCTGGCTGACCTCAGTGCCATCCTGGCCTTCCAGGTCACTGGTGAGGGACAAGGATCCCCTCTGACTGACCTTAGTGCCACCCTGGCCTCCCAGGTCCCTGGAGAGGGACAAGGATCCTCTCTGACTGACCTCAGTGCCACCCTGGCCTCCCAGATCCCTGGTGAGGGACAAGGATCCCTTCTGACTGACCTAAGTGCCACCATGGCACTCCTAGGTCCCTAGTGAGGGACAAGGATCCCCTCTGACTGACCTCAGTGCCACACAGGCCTCCCAGATCCCTGGTGAGGGACAAGGATCCTCTCTGACTGACCTCAGTGCCACCCTTGCCTCCCAGGTCCCTGGTGAGGGACAAGGATCCTCTCTGACTCACCTCAGTGCCACCCTCACCTCCCAGGTCCCTGGTGAGAAACAAGGATCCTCTCTGACTGACCTCAGTGCCTCCCTGGCACTCCTAGGTCTCTGTTGAGGGGCAAGGATCCTCTCTGACTGACCTAAGTGCCACACTGGCCTCCCAGGTCCCGGTGAGGGAAAAGGATCCCTTCTGACAGACCTAAGTGCCACCCTGGCACTCCTGGGTATCTGGTGATGGACAAGGATCCACTCTGACTGACCTCAGTGCCACCCTGACCTTCAAGGTCCCTGGTGAGGGACAACGATCCTCTCTGACTGACCTCAGTGCCACCCTGGCCTCCCAGGTCCCTGATGAGGGACATGGATCCCCTCTGACTGACCTAAGTGCCACCATGGCACTCCTAGATCCCTAGTAAGGGACAAGGATCCCCTCTGACTGACCTCAGTGCCACACTGGCCTCCCAGGTCCCTGGTGAGGGACAAGGATCCTCTCTGACTGACCTCAGTGCCACCCTCACCTCCCAGGTCCCTGGTGAGAAACAAGGATCCTCTCTGACTGACCTCAGTGCCTCCCTGGCACTCCTAGGTCTCTGTTGAAGGGCAAGGATCCTCTCTGACTGACCTAAGTGCCACACTGGCCTCCCAGTGTCCCGGTGAGGGAAAAAGATCCCTTCTGACAGACCTAAGTGCCACCCTGGCACTCCTAGGTATCTGGTGAGGGACAAGTATCCTCTCTGACTGACCTAAGTGCCACACTGGCCTCCCAGGTCCCTGGTGAGGGAAAAGGATCCCCTCTGACTGACCTACGTGCCACCCTGGCACTCCCATGTCCCTGGTGAGGGACAAGGGTCCACTCTGACTGACCTCAGTGTCACCCTGGCCTCCCAGGTCTCTGGTGAGGGTCAAGGATCCTCTCTGACTGACCTCAGTGCCACCCTGGCCTCCCAGGTCCCTGGTGAGGGACAAGGATCCTCTCTGACTGACCTCAGTGCCACCCTCGCCGCCCAGGTCCCTGGTGAGGGACAAGGATCCTCTCTGACTGACCTCAGTGCCACCCTCGCCTCCCAGGTCCCTGGTGAGTAACAAGGATCCTCTCTGACTGGCCTCAGTGCCTCCCTGGCACTCCTAGGTCTCTGTTGAGGAGCAAGGATCCTCTCTGACTGACCTAAGTGCCACACTGGCCTCCCAGGTCCCTGATGAGGGAAAAGGATCCCTTCTGACTGACCTAAGTGCCACCCTGGCACTCTTAGGTATCTGGTGAGGGACAAGGATCCACTCTGACTGACCTCAGTGCCACCCTGGCCTCCCAGGTCCCTGGTGAGGGACAAGGATCCCCTCTGACTGACCTTAGTGCCACCCGTGCCTCCCAGGTCCCTGGTGAGGGACAAGGATCCTCTCTGACTGACCTCAGTGCCACCCTCGCCTCCCAGGTCCCTGGTGAGGAACACGGGTCCTCTCTGACTGACCTCAGTGCCTCCCTGGCACTCCTAGGTCTCTGTTGAGGGGCAAGGATCCTCTCTGACTGACCTAAGTGCCACACTGGCCTCCCAGGTCCCTGGTGAGGGAAAAGGATCCCCTCTGACTGACCTAAGTGCCACCCTGGCACTCCTAGGTCCTTGGTGAGGGAAAAGGATCCACTCTGACTGACCTCAGTGCTACCCTGGCCTCCCAGGTCCCTGGTTAGGGACAAGGATCCTCTCTGACTGACCTCAGTGCCACCCTTGCCTCCCAGGTCCCTGGTGAGGGACAAGGATCCTCTCTGACTGACCTCAGTGCCACCCTGGCCTCTCAGGTCCCTGGTGAGGAACAAGGATCCTCTCTGACTGACCTCAGTGCCTCCCTGGCACTCCTAGGTCTCTGTTCAGAGGCAAGGATCTTCTCTGACTGACCTAAGTGCCACATTGACCTCTCAGGTCCCTGGTGAGGGAAAAGGATCCCCTCTGACTGACTTAAGTGCCACCCTGGCACTCCTAGATCCCTGGTGAGGGACAAGGATCCACTCTGACTGACCTCAGTGCCACCCTGGCCTCCCAGGTCCATGGTGAGGGACAAGGATCCTCTCTGACTGACCTCAGTGCCACCCTGGCCTCCCAGGTCCCTCGTGAGGGACAAGGATCCTCTCTGACTGACCTCAGTGCCACCCTGGCCTCCCAGGTCCCTGGTGAGGAACAAGGATCCCCTCTGACTGACCTCAGTGCCACCCTGGCCTCCCAGGTCCCTGGTGAGGGACAGGGATCCCCTTTGACTGACCTCAGTGCCACCTTGGCACTTCCAGTTCCCAGGTGAGGGACAAGGATCCCCTCTGACTGACCTCAGTGCCACCCTGGCCTCCCAGGTCCCTGGTGAGGGACAAGGATCCCGTCTGACTGACCTCAGTGCTACCCTGGCCTCCCAGGTCCCTGGTGAGGGACAAAGATCCCCTCTGGCTGACCTCAGTGCCATCCTGGCCTTCCAGGTCACTGGTGAGGGACAAGGATCCCCTCTGACTGACCTTAGTGCCACCCTGGCCTCCCAGGTCCCTGGAGAGGGACAAGGATCCTCTCTGACTGACCTCAGTGCTACCCTGGCCTCGCAGGTCCCTGGTGAGGGACAAGGATCCCCTCTGACTGGCCTCAGTGTCACCCTGGCCTCCCAGGTCCCTGGAGAGGGACAAGGATCCTCTCTGACTGACCTCAGTGCCACCCTGGCCTCCCAGATCCCTGGTGAGGGACAAGGATCCCGTCTGACTGACCTCCGTGCCACCCTTGCCTCCCAGGTCCCTGGTGAGGGACAAGGATCCTCTCTGACTGACCTCAGTGCCACCCTCGCCTCCCAGGTCCCTGGTGAGGGACAAGGATCCCCTCTGACTAACCTCAGTGCCTCCCTGGCACTTCTAGGTCTCTGTTGAGAGACAAGGATCCTCTCTGACTGACCTCAGTGCCACCCTGGCCTCCCAGGTCCCTCGTGAGGGAAAAGGATCCCCTCTGACTGACTTAAGTGCCACCCTGGCACTCCTAGGTCTCTGGTGAGGGACAAGGATCCCTTCTGACTGACCTCAGTGCCACCCTGGCCTCCCAGGTCCCTGGTGAGGGACAAGGATCCTCTCTGACTGACCTCAGTGCCTCCCTGGCACTCCTAGGTCTCTGTTGAGGGGCAAGGATCCTCTCTGACTGACCTAAGTGCCACACTGGCCTCCCAGGTCCCGGTGAGGGAAAAGGATCCCTTCTGACAGACCTAAGTGCCACCCTGGCACTCCTGGGTATCTGGTGATGGACAAGGATCCACTCTGACTGACCTCAGTGCCACCCTGACCTTCAAGGTCCCTGGTGAGGGACAACGATCCTCTCTGACTGACCTCAGTGCCACCCTGGCCTCCCAGGTCCCTGATGAGGGACATGGATCCCCTCTGACTGACCTAAGTGCCACCATGGCACTCCTAGATCCCTAGTAAGGGACAAGGATCCTTTCTGACTGACCTCAGTGCCACACTGGCCTCCCAGGTCCCTGGTGAGGGACAAGGATCCTCTCTGACTGACCTCAGTGCCACCCTCACCTCCCAGGTCCCTGGTGAGAAACAAGGATCCTCTCTGACTGACCTCAGTGCCTCCCTGGCACTCCTAGGTCTCTGTTGAAGGGCAAGGATCCTCTCTGACTGACCTAAGTGCCACACTGGCCTCCCAGTGTCCCGGTGAGGGAAAAAGATCCCTTCTGACAGACCTAAGTGCCACCCTGGCACTCCTAGGTATCTGGTGAGGGACAAGGATCCTCTCTGACTGACCTAAGTGCCACACTGGCCTCCCAGGTCCCTGGTGAGGGAAAAGGATCCCCTCTGACTGACCTACGTGCCACCCTGGCACTCCCATGTCCCTGGTGAGGGACAAGGGTCCACTCTGACTGACCTCAGTGCCACCCTGGCCTCCCAGGTCTCTGGTGAGGGTCAAGGATCCTCTCTGACTGACCTCAGTGCCACCCTGGCCTCCCAGGTCCCTGGTGAGGGACAAGGATCCTCTCTGACTGACCTCAGTGCCACCCTCGCCGCCCAGGTCCCTGGTGAGGGACAAGGATCCTCTCTGACTGACCTCAGTGCCACCCTCGCCTCCCAGGTCCCTGGTGAGTAACTAGGATCCTCTCTGACTGGCCTCAGTGCCTCCCTGGCACTCCTAGGTCTCTGTTGAGGGGCAAGGATCCTCTCTGACTGACCTAAGTGCCACACTGGCCTCCCAGGTCCCTGGTGAGGGAAAAGGATCCCTTCTGACTGATCTAAGTGCCACCCTGGCACTCTTAGGTATCTGGTGAGGGACAAGGATCCACTCTGACTGACCTCAGTGCCACCCTGGCCTCCCAGGTCCCTGGTGAGGGACAAGGATCCCCTCTGACTGACCTTAGTGCCACCCGTGCCTCCCAGGTCCCTGGTGAGGGACAAGGATCCTCTCTGACTGACCTCAGTGCCACCCTCGCCTCCCAGGTCCCTGGTGAGGAACACGGATCCTCTCTGACTGACCTCAGTGCCTCCCTGGCACTCCTAGGTCTCTGTTGAGGGGCAAGGATCCTCTCTGACTGACCTAAGTGCCACACTGGCCTCCCAGGTCCCTGGTGAGGGAAAAGGATCCCCTCTGACTGACCTAAGTGCCACCCTGGCACTCCTAGGTCCTTGGTGAGGGAAAAGGATCCACTCTGACTGACCTCAGTGCTACCCTGGCCTCCCAGGTCCCTGGTGAGGGACAAGGATCCTCTCTGACTGACCTCAGTGCCACCCTTGCCTCCCAGGTCCCTGGTGAGGGACAAGGATCCTCTCTGACTGACCTCAGTGCCACCCTGGCCTCTCAGGTCCCTGGTGAGGAACAAGGATCCTCTCTGACTGACCTCAGTGCCTCCCTGGCACTCCTAGGTCTCTGTTGAGAGGCAAGGATCTTCTCTGACTGACCTAAGTGCCACATTGACCTCTCAGGTCCCTGGTGAGGGAAAAGGATCCCCTCTGACTGACTTAAGTGCCACCCTGGCACTCCTAGATCCCTGGTGAGGGACAAGGATCCACTCTGACTGACCTCAGTGCCACCCTGGCCTCCCAGGTCCCTGGTGAGGGACAAGGATCCTCTCTGACTGACCTCAGTGCCACCCTGGCCTCCCAGGTCCCTGGTGAGCGACAAGGATCCTCTCTGACTGACCTCAGTGCCACCCTCGCCGCCCAGGTCCCTGGTGAGGGACAAGGATCCCCTCTGACTGACCTCAGTGCCACCCTGGCCTCCCAGGTCCCTGGTGAGGAACAAGGATCCCCTCTGACTGACCTCAGTGCCACCCTGGCCTCCCAGGTCCCTGGTGAGGGACAAGGATCCCCTTTGACTGACCTCAGTGCCACCCTGGCACTTCCAGTTCCCAGGTGAGGGACAAGGATCCCCTCTGACTGACCTCAGTGCCACCCTGGCCTCCCAGGTCCCTGGTGAGGGACAAGGATCCCGTCTGACTGACCTCAGTGCTACCCTGGCCTCCCAGGTCCCTGGTGAGGGACAAAGATCCCCTCTGGCTGACCTCAGTGCCATCCTGGCCTTCCAGGTCACTGGTGAGGGACAAGGATCCCCTCTGACTGACCTTAGTGCCACCCTGGCCTCCCAGGTCCCTGGAGAGGGACAAGGATCCTCTCTGACTGACCTCAGTGCTACCCTGGCCTCGCAGGTCCCTGGTGAGGGACAAGGATCCCCTCTGACTGGCCTCAGTGTCACCCTGGCCTCCCAGGTCCCTGGAGAGGGACAAGGATCCTCTCTGACTGACCTCAGTGCCACCCTGGCCTCCCAGATCCCTGGTGAGGGACAAGGATCCCGTCTGACTGACCTCCGTGCCACCCTTGCCTCCCAGGTCCCTGGTGAGGGACAAGGATCCTCTCTGACTTACCTCAGTGCCACCTTCGCCTCCCAGGTCCCTGGTGAGGGACAAGGATCCCCTCTGACTAACCTCAATGCCTCCCTGGCACTTCTAGGTCTCTGTTGAGAGACAAGGATCCTCTCTGACTGACCTCAGTGCCACCCTGGCCTCCCAGGTCCCTCGTGAGGGAAAAGGATCCCCTCTGACTGACTTAAGTGCCACCCTGGCACTCCTAGGTCTCTGGTGAGGGACAAGGATCCCTTCTGACTGACCTCAGTGTCACCCTGGCCTCCCAGGTCCCTGGTGAGGGACAAGGATCCTCTCTGACTGACCTCAGTGCTACCCTCGCCTACCAGGTCCCTGGTGAGGGACAAGGATCCCCTCTGAATGACCTCAGTGCCACCCTCGCCTCCCAGGTCCCTGGTGAGAGACAAGGATCCCCTCTGACTGACGTCAATCTTCACGGCTTGTGCTGAGATAACTTTTTGCCTTCTACGTCTAGCGCTCTCATATTTGCTTCTATTCAGCAGTAAGTATGAGGAAGATTATACAGATCAGGGGTCACTAACCCCCATCCCACGGGCCGCATGCGGTCTTCCTATGGAAGATTTAATGTGGCCCTCTGAACCTGTTACAAAAAAAAAAATACTGCATCGTTACTTAATTGAGATGAAAACAATGAAACAGATTTTGAGAAAAACCCAACATGGATTAAAAGTATATATGTTGGTTTTAAATTTTTTTTGGAATAAAGGGAGTGTGTGTCTAGGTTTTCAATGTGGCAGTATATTGTGCAACTAAATGCATTTTGACTTGAGATAAGGTACGCCTGGGATTCCCATGTGAGTTAGTGTCAGTGCTTGTTTAAATTCACCAGATAACATTGAGTTATCACTGCCAGTTGTTACTGTTACGTGGTAACAACCACCACCACACATGATCACCTGAAATTGTCACTGTCACGTGGTAACAACCAGCACCACACATGATCCTCTCAAGTTGTCACTGTCACGTGGTAACAACTGCCACAAGGTTCTAGCTTCCTGACCAGCTACAGACCTTCATATACGTGTTATGTACAATCATTAAACCGTAACGACTGAGGGTACAGCTCAGGCAGACACAGTAAGACCAGAGAAGTACAGTATAAACTTGAAGGTTCATTAAATGGAGACATAATGTAGGTTAGGAGACACAATAAGGACAGCAGTGAAAAATGATACTGTGCCTATAATCTCTTTCAAGCTTGTGTTAAAAATACGGCTGCCACAACACACTCTTATTTAAAGAAGAGAAAATAAGCAACACAAATTCCATGCGTTCGGTGAGAGGCGGACCAACGATTATTTTTTTTTTGTTCATATGAAAATTGTATGGAAAGTGTTTATATTTTTAATATAATCCACAGTTGAAAAGGCACTGTAAATTACGCCAGAAGAACTAATCGTTGTTTCAAGGGAAAAATACGAGCAAAAAGATCAGTTTACTCGAAGCATCTTAGAGTTTCATGCAGTATAGTGCGAGGCAGCTGCCACGTAGCTAGATATATTGTCGGGAGCATTAGACCATTGTCGGGAACATTAGACCGTTGTCGGGAGCATTAGACCGTTGTCGGGAGCATTAGACCGTTGTCGGGAACAATAGATCATTTACTGATGGGCGTTTGGGAAAGAAGTGCGTTAGGGAGGGAAGGGGAAAAATAATGAAGGAAATGTAAGGGGCTGTATGTTTATCTTCATGTACAGTCACCAGGCGCCTTGACGACACCGGGAGAAGAACTGAATAAAACGTTGACTGACGTGGCGACAAACCTTTGAAAACTTTTTCTTTGGTGCTAGATGAAAGCAACGCAACATTCTACGTATTCTAGAAGCTAATTTTGAAATTAGAAAGTTGTGTGCACTGCAGAGTTTGAAAGATGTAACTGCAGGAGAAAAATGTGGAGCAGCGGGTGTGCGAGTTTCAGCTTGAGTAACTATACACAGAGAAGTGAGACAGCAGAGCGCCAGCAACACGGGGACAAGAGCTGTATCAAGAATTTAAGAAGCACTTATGCAGCATTTGGGTATCTTTATTCTGGAAACGTTTCGCCATGAAGTGGCTTCTTTAGTCCAGTGCAGAGAAAGGTGGAAGATGAGGAGAAGGAGTCTGAGGTAATCAGTCCCTCAACCTGGAGTCGATGTTTTCAGTCCATCAGTCTTAATTTTTGTCAAGATTGATGGAATGAACACATAGAACCTCACCTGTTCTGTGATGTCTCAAGCATCATGGGTTAAAACATCGCCAGTTTCTAAGTTTCTTGTCTGTGATAGATGCAGACTAAGGGACAGTAACGCGATGATGTCAGGTGACTGAGCAGAGGCATGCTCCTTAAATAATAATAATAATAATAATAATAATAATAATAATAATAATAATAATAATAATAATAATTACAATAATAATAATAATAATAATAATAATAATAATAATAATAATAATAATAATAATAATAATAATATTAATAATAATCTTTATTTCTACAAGTACATGTACAAGGTATATAGGCCTAGCTGACATCAGTGACATACTACATAGAAAGTCCCTTGTCATGCAAAGCATTTCGGGCAAATTAGGTCAACTTTGTCCCCAGGATGCAACTAACACCTAGTCACATCCTGGGGACAGGGAGAGCGGGTGTCTTAAAGAAACAAGTCCTAATGTTTCAAGCCGTACCGGGGATCGAACCACGGACCTCAGTGTGTGAGCAGAGTGCGCTACCAGCAACCGAGCTACGGGACACATAAAGGATTTTTTAATATAAAATAAAGTGCTTGTAATGTGGAAAAAGAGCCACTTAATTATATAAATCGAGTGGGAGTATTGTTGACGCTTTTCATGAAGTGACGTCACGTGTCACTACAGAGGGAGATCCTTGTAAGATGGCCGCCATGTGAAATATGATAGGTTGCCATTTGTTATTCTGGCGGCGGTGTCCAGGCTGATGGTAATGTTTGATGTTTGTGTTATGCTAACGTAGACTCCTAAGAGGTGCCTGACTCTGTGTTTTACGTGCGGAGCGGATCGGCCGGTATTATTCCAGCCTGCCGGTATTATCCCGGCAGGCTGGAATAATACCGGCAGATCTGCTCTGAGCACTGATCATGTGTAAATTTATTACGTACCTACTTGAAGAGTTACAAGTGTGTAAACTATGAGTTTTGTGATGTGTAATGAGGGTAAAGCAAACTTACACTAGGAATATAAATATATATATATATATATATATATATATATATATATATATATATATATATATATATATATATATATATATATATATATATATATATATATATGTATATATATATATATATATATATATATATATATATATATATATATATATATATATATATATATATATATATATATATGCAATAAGATCACAGTAAACAGGTGATTTCAGAATATGCAAAACAACCACTCTGAAAGAATAGAGAAATTCCAAGCGCTTTCGTGACTACTCACATTATCAAGGAACTATGAAAGTAAAGCATCCAAGGAAGCTATATAAGGGGTCTGGCCGGCACCTCACTATCAGATCCCACAACGGTTAAACACCTGACGCGCGCCGACCCAACTTGGATAGGTCCTTGGCACAACTCACCCCACAAACTATTCTACCCAAGAAATAAGAAATTTTAAAGATTATTTGTCCAGTGTATTATTAAATTCTTCCCAAATTCTATTAATTATAAATGGATCTAATTTATATAAACCAAAGGAAATATTCATATTATTGTCAAAACTGCTTTTTATGAAACAAGATTCAATTATATTCCTGTCGACCATGGACTTGCTTGATACTACTTTCTCAACTTTTTGAAAATCAATTGGATGGTTAAAATCTCTTACATGAATAAATAGAGCATTGGAATCTTGTCCAGTTCTAATGCTATATTTATGTTGTTTTAATCTTAGTTCGAGACTTTTACCAGTTTGACCGTAATAAACTTTATCGCAAATTTTACAAGGAATCTTATAGACACATCCATCAGCATTTTGGGGGGAATTCTTTATCAAAAGTTTTTTTACTGTATCAAGATTTTTGAATACAACTTTAATATTAAAAGTCTTAAGAAGAGAAGGCATATCAACCAAGTTTTCATGGTAACGGAGAACCAACATATTTTTAGTTGAATAAGGCTGGTTGTCCCTTTTTGGATTGTAAAAAGTATTTCTAGCAACTTTAAAAGATTTATCAATTACATTTCTTGGGTATTTTAAATCATTACCTATTTCATAAATTTTAGATATTTCCTCATCTATGAACTCAGGACTACAAATTCGTAAAGCTCTCAGAAACATTGATGAGAAAACAGACAGTTTGACTCTATCTTGATGCGAGGAATAATAGTGGACATAGGAACAGTTATTTGTAGGTTTTCTGTAGGTGTTTAACCGTTGTGGGATCTGATAGTGAGGTGCCGGCCAGACCCCTTATATAGCTTCCTTGGATGCTTTACTTTCATAGTTCCTTGATAATGTGAGTAGTCACGAAAGCGCTTGGAATTTATCTATTCTTTCAGAGTGGTTGTTTTGCATATATATATATATACATACATATATATATATATATTTATATATACATACATATATATATATATATATATATTTATATATACATACATATATATATATATATTTATATATACATACATATATATATATATTTATATATACATACATATATATATATATATATATATAATTATATATACATACATATATATATATATATATATATATATATTTGTATATATATATTAGGCAGTGTTTAAACCGTTGTGGGATCTGATAGTGAGGTGCCGGCCAGACCCCATATATAGCTTCCTTGGATGCTATACTTTCATAGTTCCTTGATAATGTGAGTAGTCACGAAAGCGCTTGGAATTTATCTATTCTTTCAGAGTGGTTGTTTTGCATATATATATATATATATATATATATATATATATATATATATATATATATATATATATATATATATATATATATATATATATATATATATATATATATATATATATATATTTGTATATACATATATATATATATATATATATATATATATATATATATATATATATATATATATATATTTGTATATACATATATATATATATATATATATATATATATATATATATATATATATATATATATATATATATATATATATATATATATATATATATAATAGGCAGTAAAGAGGCGGGGGCCAGGAGCTGAATCTCGACCCCTGCAACCACAATTAATTGAGTACACACAGACACACACACACACACACACACACACACACACACACACACACACACAGTCATAGAGTAGTCAGGCCATGGAATAGCCTAGAAAGTGATGTGGTGGAGGCAGGAACCATACATAGTTGTAAGGCGAGGTATGATAGAGCTCATGGGGCAGGGAGAGAGAGGACCTAGTAGCAATCAGCGAAGAGGCGGGGCCAGGAGCTGTGACTCGACCCCTGCAACCACAAATAGGTGAGTACAACTAGGTGAGTACACACACACACACACACACACACACACACACACACACACACACACACACACACACACATATATATATATATATATATATATATATATATATATATATATATATATATATATATATATATATATGTCGTGCCGAATATGTAAAACTGTTCAATTAGCAAGAACTCATTTAAAATTAAGTCCTTCCTAAAATTTTCTCTTGTACATTTTTTCTCTTATATATTTTTTCATTAATGTTAATGTAAAAAATTTTAATTTTGCACCAAAAGAATCTAAGAAAACTTACCTAACCTTATTATAACAAGAACAATTTATTTTAGCCTAACCCAACTAAACATATTTTAGATTTGTTTTCAATAATTTAATACTAACACAGTGAAATATATTTTTTTCGTTAGGTTCAGAATGATTTTGGCAAAATTATTGCATACACAAATTTTCAATTGTCCTATATGGCAAGATGAGCGTTGCTATTTAAGCCAAGATCGCAAATTCTGCCTATTCGGCACGACATATATATATTAACACACTGGCCGATTCCCACCAAGGCAGGGTGGCCCGAAAAAGAAAAACTTTCACCATCATTCGCTCCATCACTGTCTTGCCAGAAGGGTGCTTTACACTACAGTTTTTAAACTGCAACATTAACACCCCTCCTTCAGAGTGCAGGCACTGTACTTCCCATCTCCAGGACTCAAGTCCGGCCTGCCGGTTTCCCTGAATCCCTTCATAAATGTTACTTTGCTCGCACTCCAACAGCACGTCAAGTATTAAAAACCATTTGTCTCCATTCACTCCTATCAAACACGCTCACGCATGGGGGGCATGGGAATAAACCGTTGGCTCACATTCCGAGAGAGGTTGCGACAGGTGACAAACCCGCACTGCGCTACTCTGAGAAAATTTCCCCTCAAAACTTTAGTTGTTGCCTTGCCACATTGCATAGCTCCTGACGACGCAATGAGAAGTGTGAAAGTACTTGAGCTAAAGATTTCTACCCCCATAGTTTGTCTTGCATATACATATACATATATATTAAATAACACTTGCTCGTGGTTACAACACTATATAGATAGTGTTGTAACCACGATCAGAGTCTCAAAATTAACGCAACGGTCTGGAGTTTTGAGACTCTCTGATAGCGGGTTCTGTCCCCGCCCGTGTTATGGTTTGTTTACTATCGTGTCATTACGATTTCGTGAGTCATATATATGTATATATATATATATATATATATATATATATATATATATATATATATATATATATATATATATATATATATATATATATATATATATATATATATATATATATATATATATATATATATATATATATATATATATATATATGTATATATATATATATATATATATATATATATATATATATATATATATATATATATATATATATATATATATATATATATATATATATACCAGGAAAAGTGTACGGTAGGGTTATAATTGAAAGAATTAGAGATAAGACAGAATGTAGGATTGCGGATGAGCAAGGAAGTTTCAGAGTGGGTAGGAGATGTGTAGATCAAGTGTTTACATTGAAGCATATATGTGAACAGTATTTAGATAAAGGTAGCAAAGTTTTTATTACATTTATGGATTTAGAAAAGGCATATGATAGAGTTGATAGAGGAGCAATGTGGCAGATGTTGCAAATATATGAAATAGGTGGTAAGTTACTAAATGCTGTAAAGAGTTTTTATGAGGATAGTGAGGCTCAGGTTAGGGTGTGTAGAAGAGAAGGAGATTACTTCCCAGTAAAAGTAGATCTTAGACAGGGATGTGTAATGTCACCATGGTTGTTTAATATATTTATAGATGGGGTTGTAAAAGAAGTAAATGCTAGGGTGTTCGGGAGAGGGGTGGGGTTAAATTATGGGGAATCAAACTCAAAATGGGAATTGACACAGTTACTTTTTGCTGATGATACTGTGCTTATGGGAGATTCTAAAGAAAAATTGCAAAGGTTAGTGGATGAGTTTGGGAATGTGTGTAAAGGTAGAAAGTTGAAAGTGAACATAGAAAAGAGTAAGGTGATGAGGGTATCAAGTGATTTAGATAAAGAAAAATTGGATATCAAATTGGGGAGGATGAATATGGAAGAAGTGAATGTTTTCAGATACTTGGGAGTTGACGTATCGGCGGATGGATTTATGAAGGATGAGGTTAATCATAGAATTGATGAGGGAAAAAAGGTGAGTGGTGCGTTGAGGTATATGTGGAGTCAAAAAACGTTATCTATGGAGGCAAAGAAGGGAATGTATGAAAGTATAGTAGTACCAACACTCTTATATGGGTGTGAAGCTTGGGTTGTGAATGCAGCAGCGAGGAGGCGGTTGGAGGCAGTGGAGATGTCCTGTCTAAGGGCAATGTGTGGTGTAAATATTATGCAGAAAATTCGGAGTGTGGAAATTAGGAAAAGGTGTGGAGTTAATATAAGTATTAGTCAGAGGGCAGAAGAGGGGTTGTTGAGGTGGGTTGGTCATTTAGAGAGAATGGATCAAAGTAGAATGACATGGAAAGCATATAAATCTATAGGGGAAGGAAGGCGGGGTAGGGGTCGTCCTCGAAAGGGTTGGAGAGAGGGAGTAAAAGAGGTTTTGTGGGAGAGGGGCTTGGACTTCTAGCAAGCGTGCGTGAGCGTGTTAGATAGGAGTGAATGGAGACGAATGGTACTTGGGACCTGACGATCTGTTGGAGTGTGAGCAAGGTAATATTTAGTGAAGGGATTCAGGGAAACCGGTTATTTTCATATAGTCGGACTTGAGTCCTGGAAATGGGAAGTACTTTAAAGGAGAGGTTTGGGATATTGGCAGTTTGGAGGGATATATTGTATATCTTTATGTGTATATGTTTCTTAACTGTTGTATTCTGAGCACCTCTGCAAAAACAGTGATAATGTGTGAGTGAGGTGAAAGTGTTGAATGACGATGAAAGTATTTTCTTTTTGGGGATTTTCTTTCTTTTTTGGGTCACCCTGCCTCGGTGGGAGACGGCCGACTTGTTGAATATATATATATATATATATATATATATATATATATATATATATATATATATATATATATATATATATATATATATATATATATATGTATATATATATATATATGCAACAGGCCATTTAAATAATTTCATACGAAGGTTACAGAGTTAAAGAAAACTGGTGTCTGGCATATATGCTGAGGTGAAAGCTTTGGAGAGAAAGCTAAATATGTTTGTTAAGTAAGTTAATGACAGTAATTTTTCATGCTTTCTCTCTTGTAAAGAAAACCTCTTTCGTTGTGATAGACAAGGACAAAAGCCTACAAGTGAAAATAAAGATATTGGTAGCAGAGAATCCTTTTAATACAACGTTTCGCCCAAGGCTGTTATAAATTATTCAGGAAGAAATAAATACATTGCCATATAAGGTAAACGAGCATCATAACTTATATCTCAGATGGGCTTAAGGCGACAGATTTTTATTTAATTTTTGAATCCCGGGCAATGTGGGCAACAGGTGCAGCCAATATGTACATTCCAATGTTTTTGCTCAATTGTTTTAATGAGGTGGATCACTGCTGCTGCTTCTGAACTTCTGCGTCTGGTCCTGTCGCTCTCGTGGTGTAACAGCTGTGCTCTTCCCCAGTTCATGATATGAGAACGCAGGTTGCGCTGGACTGCACATGCTTTGTTGGTTTTATCCCTCGTGCAGACGTATTTATGCTCCTGTTGGGGTGTCTGAAGATCTCTGATAGTCTCCCTGACGTAGAATTTATCCCATCTATCACACGGTGTACTAAACGCCCGTTGCGCAAGTATTTCTGGGTTTAGGGCAAGACTTTTTGATAATTTAGGTAGCAAGGACTGCTACGTTCATCTTGGTGTTTCGGTGAATCGGGATTTTGAGTATATTTTGCATTTATAAGTATTGCCATCCTCAATGACTAAGACATGCAAGAAGGGTAAGGGACTGCCTCTCTCTTTACTTCTTGTGTGCACTGTACGGAGGGTTCAACCATGTTAAATGATTCTCCAAACTGGTTAGGCTTAAATGCCTAGGAACAGTCACCATGATATCCACTTATCTAGGTCAAAACATGTATCATGGGGTGATGCCTTTAAAAATGAACCATTTCAATGTGTTCTAGACTGAGAGATGACCCCAATAGCCATTCCATTTATTATAGTTCAATGAAATCGTGTACAGGAAGAGGAAGCTTGAGGTCTGCAATGACTGAACCGTAAAGAACGGTAATTGATCGCTGGAGGCCCGAGTAAAGAAGGAGGTCACATCCAAACAAGCGAGTTTCTTGCATTTAATGACCACAGTGCCGACCCTAGAAAATTCTGCAGTGTCGCAAGTGTGAGCTTTTGACTGTGCTCAGCATTTCTGATAGGTGTTTTGTTGAAGCACTTGCCAGTCTGTGAGGTGCATTGCTGATCCCGGAAGTGATGGGGAGAAATGGAATATTGTGTTAATATTTCTTTGGAAGTCGTAAATATATGCAGGTTCGGGTTTAAGAAGAAGGAAGTGACAGAGTTTACTTACCTACGTGGAACGCATGAGAATTTTCCTGGTCTCTCTAAGGAAGCTTTAGTGCATTCGGTGACGGAGATGTGATGCTCTCATACATGTTTTGGTTGATAAGTAGAAGATTCGTCTTGGCCTGGTAGGCGTTACTGGTAATAATGATTTCTCTTCATTTGTCAGCGGAAGTAATCCTAACCTCTGGATTTTCAAGGGGTTTCTTGAGGGCTTCAACATACCGCTTGGGAAGAAAGAGTATGGGAGTCTCTTGAAGGGTTACGGCGAAGAAATCCTGGAAGTATAAACACACACAAATCCTTCCATGAAATCAGAATTATTGTTCCCGCGATTCTAGGAAATAAAATCAGTGTATTGGACTGGTTTGCAGATTTCGTAGATAACTGAAGTGCTAGACTGAGTGCCTGGCTCCCTGTATAGAATACTGGGTGAACTGACAGGTTGGTGATGATGGAAGCTCTTCCAGCGCTCTTCCAGGAATATCTCTCGCAAGGGATACAAAGTTTTTGAGAGCAATACATATTTATGCTATTATTATGTGTAACATTGATGATGGGAAGGGCGGGTATTTTTTTAGTGGGTTTGTGTTTGACAAAGATCTGCCAAGTATGCGCCAGTAGGCCTTCTGCAGTGTTCCTCCTTTCTTATGCTCTTATATTACGTTAATTACTATGCTAATAACCCTTCTTTATACTCTCTCTCTCTCTCTCTCTCTCTCTCTCTCTCTCTCTCTCTCTCTCTCTCTCCTCTCTCCTGCATTTACTCAATCTTTCACATTTTATATAAGATTTCGCAGTGGCCTCAGCTCCTGCTCCCCGCGGCACTTCTCCAGGCAGTGCCACAACCTGCAACCTGCATCATCGCTATGCAACTCACACTTGCACTCCTCTCAGAGCCCCTCAGCCCCTGCCCACCTGCCCATGAAGCCCGCCAAAACCTTTTTCAAAGTTACGATAACCTCTTTCAAGGCTGCGATACTGGGTCGAGGCTGCGATAACTTGAGTCAAGACTGTGATAACTTGGGTCAAGGCTATGATAACCTAAGATTAGGTTGCGATAAGTTGAGTCTAGGATATGATAACCTTAGTTTAGCCTGCGTTAACGGTGAGAGATTGCCTCCCGCCATGCACGATAACTGCTTATCATAAATGATAATTACCTTAGGAACCTTCAGTGTTAGAAATATGCAGTATTAGGAACCTGCAGTGTTAAGAACCTGCAGTGTTAGGAACCTGCAGTGTTAGGAGCCTGCAATGTTAGGAACCTGCAGTGTTAGGCACGTAACGATCCCAGACCCTCAACATCTGTCACAACAGGCAACATATAGCTTCGTAAACCTCCAGAAAGTTAGAAGAAATTCGCCTGTTGGCTAAAGCTCTCGCTTCACACGGCGAGGTTCTGAGTTCGATTCCCACCCAGGGTAGAAACATTAGGTGTTTTTCTTTACACCTGTTGTTTATGTTCTCCCATCAGTAAAATGGGTACCTGGTTGTTAGTCGACTGGTGTGGGTCGCATCCTGGGACACTGACCTAATTTGCCCGAAATGATCAGCATAACAAGCGGCTTTCTATATAGTAGTATGTCACTGATGTCAGCTAGGTCTGTATACCATGTACATGAACTTGTAATAAATAAAGATATTATTATTATTATTATTATTATTATTATTATTATTATTATTATTATTATTATTATTATTATTATTATTA
>NC_091299.1:18682930-18685430 GCF_038502225.1 Cherax quadricarinatus | reverse complement strand
AGATCAGTAAATGATGTGCTGCAGAAGCCATATTGTGATCACAAAGCTGATGGTGGTAAGTCAAAAAAATCTGTATTTGTCTTGAGATTATTGTCTCAGGATCTTACCAATGGTCAACTTAGGAGTGACACTGGTCCCTGTAGTTGCCTGATCCTCTGCTCTTCCTGCTGAACAGGGACTACATGCCCTCTCCATGGAGAGGGCCATACACCCCTGTAGGCAGTGCTGAAAGATGCGAGTTAGGTGCCCATAGCTGGTCACATCTGTCCTCCAGCAATCTTGGGCCTCAACTTGTCTGGGCCCTGGCCTGCGGTCCCAGTGATTTAAGGAAATGCACCTCCTCCTGTATTGTCACCACCCTGACAGTGGCTTTGGTCCTTGCAGCTAACCAGAGTCCCTTGCCCTGGATCAGGAACTTGCATTTGGTAGCCCAAAGTGTTCAGCAGAGTCCACCTTCCTGACTACTGGTAGAGTGGTCCCATCCTGTCGATTTAGAGGTGGAATGGGATTCATCAGGCAGATAACCTTGTCTGTCCTTGACCAGGGACCACCAGGTGGAGCCCTACCCTACCTGATGCTAACATTTTAGTGTCCCTCCCATTTGTGTGTACTGAACATCACCCATATGCCTACAGGCTTGCATGTGCAAGTTCTGTTATAGGTGGTAGGATGTCTCTTATGCATTCGCCATGCTGGCCTTGCTTGTAGCAGCCTCTCTGCAACGAAGCCAAACCAGGCTGATCTGTAGGCTGTCATGTGCCGGTGAGGAATGTGTTCTTGTTGCAGATTAAGGATGTGTCAGTGAAAGCTCCTTGGTTGTCAACATCCCCTGAAGGCATTCCAGTCGGTGGTGAGGCACGCTCAGGCAAAGGGCACAGCCAGTGCCCTCTCCCACTTAGCCCAGGTTGGCCAGGCTGGACTCCTACTCGTTCTGTTGGGATCCCCCTTAAGTGTGGTAAAAACAGCCTTGTGGTCAGACGATCCAGCAGTGGCCGAGGTTGACAGTGACTCATGCAACCTTCTGCCAGATCACTCTACTGGAGTCGAGGAGGAGCCAGAGATATGAGTAGGGAAATCCAACAAGTCTCATGTCCAAACACTGAAGGAGTCATCAAAGGTCCCTCTGTATAGGTGCTGGTTGAGATAACAATTTATAATATGTGACAATTGTGTTGCTTAGCAGAGAAGTCAATACTCATTAGGAAGTGACGGTCTGCATGTTGCCACTGAGTCTGTACATTGCACATGCTAGGCTAGAGAAGTACTAGTATTTATAAAACTTGAAGAACATCCATTCAAGATGTGTAGGGGTGGCAACATCTATGTGCTGGGCATGAACTTGCACAGAGAAGCACATGTACCCTCCTTGCCCTTGCCTGTCCTCTTCTCATCCATGAGATTGTAGCCAGCCCAATTCTTCTGCCAAAATCTGGAGTCCTGTCATCCAAAATCTTCCAACAACAGCTATCATCCATCGGGACGTCAGTGTTCCTGGGACCCTGTATTCAGCAATAGGCTCTCCGTATTAGTAATAGAAGCCTCCCTAATGTTGGCGGCCCCAGGATGCTGATAGACTGGCTTCCTGTGATGAAGTGGTCGGCTTGGTGTGGTGGGTGTGTAGAATGTAAAGTGCCTGCCCACTTGAGAGGTAGGTGCAGAGCAGCCCTGCCAGGATGTAGGTCTGTGGTCCTTGTATAAGGCAATCACCTGATGGGCTGGGTTAAGGTAGCCTGAGAAGTGGGTGACCGTGTGAAAATGAATCCAAGAGATCTCTGGTTTGTTCCCTGAAGACAGGTCTCAAACAGAACAGCAGCCCCTGTCCCTGTCAAGTTCCTCTTCACACACCCAATTCCTCCTGCCCATGTGTCCTCTTACATGATAGTTACACCTGGTATCCCTCACCAGGCAGTTGTTGCCAGAGTGCCCTTCCAGTGACTCTTGAGAGCCCTGGCCACAGAGTGCCTGGAGTGGACCTGGTTGTGTACCTCCTGTGTGCCAGATTCCCTCCTCGGATTCCCTGCCGCTGGGGCTGTGTTAGTGGAGAGTGGACAAATCTGATGTTCACTCCACCACGTCCTCCTCCGTCCTCTACCCCTCTCTCTCTCTCTCTCCTCTCTCTCTCTCTCTCTCTCTCTCTCTCTCTCTGCTCTCCCTCTCCTCTCTCTCTCTCTCCTCCTCTCTCTCCCTCTCTCTCCCTCTCCCTCTTCCTCCTCTCTCTCCTCTCTCCTCCCTCTCCTCCTCCCTCTCTCTCCCTCTCTCTCCTCTCCTGCCTCTCTCTCCTCTCTCCTCTCTCCTCCCTCTCTCCTCTCCCTCTCTCTCCCCTCCTCTCTCCCTCTCGCTCCTCTCTCTCTCTCTATCTCTCTATCTCTCCCTCTCTCTCTCTCTCTCTCTCTCTCTCTCTCTCTCTCTCTCTCTCTCTCTCTCTCTCTCTAACTCTCCCTCTCTCCTCTCTCTCCCCTCTCCCTCTCCCTCCCCTCTCTCTCTCTCCCTCCTCTCTCTC
>NC_091299.1:18645430-18677930 GCF_038502225.1 Cherax quadricarinatus | reverse complement strand
AGCAATGAAAATGAGCAGGACCCAGACACAGGAGGAAGGGCAAACACACCCCACAGAATCTCCCACCAAAAGACCCCACCCGCAACATTCCCAACGCAACTGAGCAACCTATACTACAACCCACTCACTGTTCCCTCTGCCACCAACCCCCATATCACAAACCTCACCCCAACAGCTGTCCCTTATGGGCATTCTGACCCCACCCCCATCAACACATACCCCACCTACACCACAGCCCCATATAGGCCCCCACCAAGGCTCTCGCTCCCCCAACCCCAATATACTTGCATGACCACAATGATAGAAAAGAAACTAAAGGTTTGGTACACAAACGCGGATGGAATAACGAATAAACATGAGGAGTGGAATGAAAGAATCAGTGAAAAATCCCCAGACATCATAGCAGTCACAGAAACAAAACTCGCTGAGACAATAACAGACACAATCTTCCCAACAGGATATCAGATCCTGAGGAAAGATAGAAGGAGTAGAGGGGGAGGAGGGGTTGCACTGCTCATAAAACACCAATGGGGATTTGAGGAAATGGAAGGCATGGACATGATTGGAGAAAGAGACTACATTGTAGGTACAATTCAGTCCGGAGAACATAAAGTAGTCATTGGAGTGATGTATAACCCACCACAGAACTGCAGGAGGCCAAGAGAGGAGTACGAAGAAAACAACAGGGTGATGGTGGACACACTGGCTGAGGTGGCAAGAAGAGCTCACTCGAGCAGAGCAAAGTTACTGGTAATGGGCGATTTCAACCACAGGGAGATCGACTGGGAAAACCTGGAGCCACATGGGGGTCCCGAAACATGGAGAGCCAAGATGTTGGATGTGGTACTTGAAAACCTCATGCATCAACATGTCAGGGACACAACCAGAGAGAGAGGGGAGGATGAGCCAGCAAGACTGGATCTTGTGTTCACCCTGAGCAGTTCAGACATCGAGGACATCACTTACGAGAGGCCCCTTGGAGCTAGCGATCATGTGGTTCTGAGTTTTGACTATATAGTAGAGTTACAAGTGGAGAAGGTAACAGGAACTGAAGGGGACAGGCCAAACTATAAAAGGGGGGACTACACAGGTATGAGAAACTTCCTGCAGGAGGTTCAGTGGGACAGAGAAATGGTAGGAAAATCAGTAAACGAGATGATGGAATATGTGGCAACAAAGTGCAAGGAGGCAGAGGAAAGTTTTGTTCCCAAGGGAAACAGAAATAATAGGAAGACCAAAACGAGTCCTTGGTTTACCCGAAGGTGTAGGGAGGCAAAAACTAAGTGCAACAGAGAATGGAAAAGGTACAGGAGGCATAGGACCCAGGAAAACAAGGAGATTAGTAGAAGAGCCAGAAACGAGTATGCGCAGATAAGGAGGGAGGCCCAGCGACAGTATGAAAACGACATAGCATCGAAAGTCAAATCTGACCCGAAACTGCTGTATAGCCACATTAGGAGGAAGACAACAGTCAAGGACCAGGTGATAAGGCTGAGGAAAGAAGGTGGAGAACTCACAAGAAACGATCAAGAGGTATGTGAGGAGCTCAACACGAGATTTAAGGAAGTATTTACAGTAGAGACAGGAAGGACTCTGGGGGGACAGACCAGATGGGGACACCAACAAGGAATACACCAACAAGTGTTGGACGACATACATACAGATGAGGAGGAGGTGAAGAAACTGCTAAGGGACATCGATACCTCAAAGGCAATGGGACCGGACAACATCTCTCCATGGGTCCTTAGAGAGGGAGCAGATATGTTGTGCATACCACTTACCACAATCTTCAACACATCCCTGGAAACTGGGCAACTACCTGAGGTATGGAAGACGGCAAATGTAGTTCCCATTTTCAAAAAAGGAGACAGAAAAGAGGCACTAAACTATAGACCTGTGTCATTGACGTGTATAGTATGCAAAATTATGGAGAAGATTATCAGGAGGAGAGTGGTGGAGCACCTGGAACGGAACAGGAGTATAAATGCCAACCAGCACGGATTCACGGAAGGCAAATCCTGTGTCACAAACCTTCTGGAGTTTTATGATAAAATAACAGAAGTAAGACAAGAGAGAGAGGGGTGGGTTGATTGCATCTTCTTGGACTGCAAGAAGGCTTTTGACACAGTTCCTCACAAGAGATTAGTGCAGAAGCTAGAGCATCAGGCGCATATAACAGGAAGGGCACTGCAATGGATCAGAGAATACCTGACAGGGAGGCAACAACGAGTCATGGTACGTAATGATGTATCACAGTGGGCACCTGTGACGAGCGGGGTCCCACAGGGGTCGGTCCTAGGACCAGTGCTATTTTTGGTATATGTGAACGACATGACGGAAGGGTTAGACTCAGAAGTGTCCCTGTTTGCAGATGATGTGAAGTTAATGAGGAGAATTAAATCTGATGAGGACCAGGCAGGACTTCAAAGAGACCTGGACAGACTGGACACCTGGTCCAGCAAATGGCTTCTCGAATTTAATCCTGCCAAATGCAAAGTCATGAAGATAGGGGAAGGGCACAGAAGACCACAGACAGAGTATAGGCTAGGTGGCCAAAGACTGCAAACCTCACTCAAGGAGAAAGATCTTGGGGTGAGTATAACACCGAGCATGTCTCCGGAAGCACACATCAATCAGATAACTGCTGCAGCATATGGGCGCCTGGCAAACCTGAGAACAGCATTCCGACACCTTAGTAAGGAATCATTCAAGACACTGTACACCGTGTATGTCAGGCCCATACTGGAGTATGCAGCACCTGTTTGGAACCCGCACTTGATAAAGCACGTCAAGAAACTAGAGAAAGTACAAAGGTTTGCAACAAGGTTAGTTCCAGAGCTAAGGGGAATGTCCTATGAAGAAAGATTAAGGGAAATCGGCCTGACGACACTGGAGGACAGGAGGGTCAGGGGAGACATGATAACGACATATAAAATACTGCGTGGAATAGACAAGGTGGACAAGGACAGGATGTTCCAGGGAGGGGACACAGAAACAAGAGGCCACAATTGGAAGTTGAAGACACAAATGAGTCAGAGAGATAGTAGGAAGTATTTCTTCAGTCATAGAGTTGTAAGGCAGTGGAATAGCCTAGAAAATGACGTAGTGGAGGCAGGAACCATACACAGTTTTAAGACGAGGTTTGATAAAGCTCATGGAGCGGGGAGAGAGAGGGTCTAGTAGCAACCGGTGAAGAGGCGGGGCCAGGAGCTAGGACTCGACCCCTGCAACCACAAATAGGTGAGTACAAATATTTGAATACACACAAAACCACAGCATTCCGATACCTTAGTAAGGAATCATTCAAGACACTGTACACCGTGTATGTCAGGCCCATACTGGAGTATGCAGCACCTGTTTGGATCCCGCACTTGATAAAGCACGTCAAGAAACTAGAGAAAGTACAAAGGTTTGCGACAAGGTTAGTTCCGGAGCTAAGGGGAATGTCCTATGAGGAAAGATTAAGGGAAATCGGCCTGACGACACTGGAGGACAGGAGGGTCAGGGGAGACATGATAACGACATATAAAATACTGCGTGGAATAGACAAGGTGGACAAAGACAGGATGTTCCAGGGAGGGGACACAGAAACAAGAGGCCACAATTGGAAGTTGAAGACACAAATGAGTCAGAGAGATAGTAGGAAGTATTTCTTCAGTCATAGAGTTGTAAGGCAGTGGAATAGCCTAGAAAATGACGTAGTGGAGGCAGGAACCATACACAGTTTTAAGACGAGGTTTGATAAAGCTCATGGAGCGGGGAGAGAGAGGGCCTAGTAGCAACCGGTGAAGAGGCGGGGCCAGGAGCTAGGACTCGACCCCTGCAACCACAAATAGGTGAGTACAAATAGGTGAGTACACATACACTCCCCCCTCACCACCGACATCTCACTACTTCCCCTGATCCCTCCCCTCCCTCGATCACCCTCCCCTCCCCCGTTCACCCCAAACCCTCCCCACCCCTCCCCACTCAGCTCCCACATAGCCACAGTTCCTCCACTACATCCCCCCCCCACACTCTGACACACACACTACTAAACTAACATACAGAACTACATAGGTTTCCCCCTCTGAGGCAATCAGGATAAAACAAAAATGGGTTGCCAGAGAGCAACACGAAAAACCAAGGGACAGGAGGAGGAAAATACAAAGGAAGATTGGGCAGCAGAGCTCATAAAAAGGGATCATGAATGGGAAAAGAAACTAGAAGAACTTAGCATGAGAATGGAAGAGAGGATATATATGGAAAGCAGGAAGTGGGAGGTGCATGTCAAAGCAGCAGAAGCTAGGATACAGAGTTTAGAAGAGGAACTGAAAAATCTGAAACAGCCTAAAGAACTAAAGAACATTTTGGGATTGACAACAGAGACTGCTACCTCAGCCACAAATAAGGGGACTGTAGGGAAAGAAGGGGCACAACTGCATGGAGATGCTCTATCAGAGGAGACTGTAGCAAATGAAAGAGCTAAGCTTTATGTGGAGGCCCTAACAGACAACAACAGAGCCCAAGGAAAGCCGAGAAGGGAAAATGACAGGCCACTGAGCCCAAGTACATTAGCCAGTGAAACTGATGAAAGGAAAGCTGCAGTGGAGGAAACCAAATTAAATGAGGGGATACACAGGGATATGCAGTGGGAGAATGAAAGGGTGAGGTCAGTCTTTGTGTATGGGCTCCAGGAAGTCGAAGGGGAAACATATGAAGCAAGAAAACAAGGGGAAAAAAAAGCAATTGAAAGCATCATGAAAGCAATAGGAGAAGACGATATGACCCAGCTGGAAAATTTTCGGAGAATAGGGGGGTTTGTAAAAAAACGAACCCGGCCAGTGAGAGTGACCTTCAAGGCAGAAGCGACTCGGACCAGGATCCTGCAGGAGAAAGCACGATTAAGGGACATGACGGCATACAGGAGGGTGTATCTCGACCGCGACAGAACACAAGAAGAAAGGAAGAAACTGAGAGAGATGGTACAAAGGCGAAAGGAGGAAAGAGAGGGGATGGAGAAGACAGACAGGAGATCCCAGACCCAGGAAGAAGATCAAATACAGCCTCCCTCACAACTTTCTATAGAAGCCTCCCAACCAGGTCAACCCCAGTGCAACCAAACACTCTAAATCAAAACACCCATGCCACATCCAATGCCCCCACCCACTACATTACAAACTTCACCCCCACAGCAACAACCCATAGTTCCTTACCAGGTCTCCCACTTCCCCAACCCCAATATACTTCCCAGACCACAGTCTTAGAAAAGAAGTTGAAGGTGTGGTATACAAATGCAGATGGAATAACAAACAAGTATGAGGAGTGGCACGAAAGAATCAAAGAGACATCCCCAGACATAATAGCACTCACAGAAACAAAACTCACCAGAATAATAACAGATTCAATCTTTCCATCCGGATATCAAATCTTCAGGAAAGACAGAGGGAGGAGAGGGGGAGGAGGAGTTGCACTGCTCATTAAAAATCAGTGGGGTTTTGAGAAAATGGAAGGAATGGATGGCATGGGCGAAAGGGACTACTTAGTAGGAACAATCCAGTCTGAGGGACATAAGGTGATAATTGCAGTAATGTACAACCCACCACAGAACTGCAGGAGGCCAAGAGAAGAATACGATGAGAGCAACAGAGCAATGATCAACACACTAGCCGAGGTGGCCAGGAGAGCACACATGGGGGGAGCAAAGTTACTAGTTATGGGTGATTTCAATCACAAGGAGATTGGGAAAACCTGGAGCCCCATGGGGGTCCCGAAACATGGAGAGCCAAGATGATGGATGTGGTACTGGAGAACCTCATGCATCAACATGTTAGAGACACTACCAGAGAGAGAGGAGAGGATGAACCAGCAAGGTTGGACCTTGTATTCACCATGAGTAGTTCGGACATCGAGGGTATCATGTATGAAAGGCCCCTGGGAGCTAGTGATCATGTGGTTCTGTGCTTCGACTACATAGCTGAGCTCCAAGTGGAGAGAGTAGCAGGAATAGGCTGGGAAAAACCAAACTACGAAAGGGGGAACTACTCAGGCATGAGGAACTTCCTTCAAGACATTCAGTGGGAGAGGGAACTTACAGGAAAACCAGTACAAGATATGATGGACTATGTAGCAACAAAATGCAAGGAGGCAGAGGAGAGGTTTGTTCCCAAGGGAAACAGAAATAATGGGAAGAACAGAACGAGTCCTTGGTTCACCCAAAGGTGTAGGGAGGCAAAAACTAGGTGTACCAGAGAATGGAAAAGGTACAGAAGACAGAGAACTCAGGAAAATAAAGAAATAAGCCGAAGAGCCAGAAACGAATATGCACAGATAAGAAGGGAGGCTCAGAGACAATATGAAAATGACATAGCATCAAAAGTAAAGACTGACCCGAAGCTGTTGTACAGCCACATCAGGAGGAAAACAATAGTCAAGGACCAGGTAATCAGACTGAGGAAGGGTGATGGGGAATTCACAAGAAACGACCGAGAGGTATGTCAGGAGCTCAACACAAGATTTAAAGAGGTATTTACAGTGGAAACCAGTACGACTCCAAGAAATCAGAACAGGGGGGCACACCAGCAAGTGCTGGATGAGGTACATATAACCAAGGAGGAAGTGAAGAAGCTGCTATGCGAACTTGACACCTCAAAGGCGGTGGGACCAGACAACATCTCTCCATGGGTCCTTAAAGAGGGAGCAGAGATATTGTGTGAGCCATTAACAAAGATCTTCAACACATCATTTGAAACTGGGCAACTCCCTGAGGTATGGAAAATGGCAAATGTAGTCCCAATTTTTAAAAAGGGAGACAGACATGAGGCACTAAACTACAGACCTGTATCACTAACGTGTATAGTATGGAAGGTCATGGAGAAGATCATCAGGAGGAGAGTGGTGGGGCACCTGGAAAGAAACAAGTGTATAATTGACAACCAGCACGGTTTCAGGGAAGGAAAATCCTGTGTCACAAACCTACTAGAGTTTTATGACAAGGTGACAGAAGTAAGACAAGAGAGAGAGGGGTGGATCGACTGCGTATTTTTGGACTGCAAGAAGGCTTTCGACACAGTTCCTCACAAGAGGTTACTTCAAAAGCTAGAGGACCAGGCACACATAACAGGAAAGGCACTGCAATGGATCAGAGAATATCTGACAGGGAGGCAACAACGAGTCATGGTACGCGACGAGGTGTCAGAGTGGGCGCCTTTGACAAGCGGGGTTCCACAGGGGTCAGTCCTAGGACCTGTGCTGTTCTTGGTATACGTGAACGACATAACGGAAGGGATAGACTCAGAAGTGTCCTTGTTTGCAGACGATGTGAAGTTAATGAGAAGAATCGAATCGGACGAGGATCAGGCAGGACTACAAAGAGATCTGGACAGGCTACAAGCCTGGTCCAGCAACTGGCTCCTTGAATTTAACCTTGCCAAATGCAAAGTCATGAAGATTGGGGAAGGGCAAAGAAGACCGCAGACACAATATAGTTTAGATGGCTAAAGACTGCAAACCTCACTCAAGGAAAAAGATCTGGGGGTGAGTATAACACCGAGCATATCTCCTGAGGCGCACATCAATCAGATAACTGCTGCAGCATACGGGCGCCTTGCAAACCTACGGATAGCGTTCCGATACCTCAGTAAGGATTCGTTTAAGACTCTGTACACCATCTACGTCAGGCCCATACTGGAGTATGCAGCACCAGTTTGGAATCCACACCTAGTCAAGCACGTCAAGAAATTAGAGAAAGTGCAAAGGTTTGCAACAAGACTAGTCCCAGAGCTACGGGGATTGTCCTATGAAGAAAGGTTGAGGGAAATCGGCCTGACGACACTGGAGGCCAGGAGGGTCAGGGGAGACATGATAACGACATATAAAATACTGCGCGGAATAGACGAGGTGGACAAAGACGGGATGTTCCAGAGATGGGACACAGACACAAGAGGTCACAATTGGAAGTTGAAGACTCAGATGAATCATAGGGATGTTAGGAAGTATTTCTTCAGTCATAGAGTAGTCAGGCCATGGAATAGCCTAGAATGTGATGTGGTGGAGGCAGGAACCATACATAGTTTTAAGGCGAGGTATGATAGAGCTCATGGGGCAGGGAGAGAGAGGACCTAGTAGCAATCAGCGAAGAGGCGGGGCCAGGAGCTGTGACTCGACCCCTGCAACCACAAATAGGTGAGTACACATACACACACACACACACGGACACGGAGGAGCTGCAGACGTGGGGTCGCAAGGCTCCGAGAACCTTAGTGTTTAAGGCGTGATTAGCTGCTAGCTGTAACTAGTGGTAGTGAGAACGTCGGTGAACAACCCTACAAGTGATAAACAAAGTTATTAGTTAAAAAAAAAAACGAGAGGAAGCCTGAGTGCATTCAACAAAATTTCAAAGTGCCAAATCGTTAGGGGCCTAGTAGGCATCTGTTGCCACACAGTTACAAATATACAAAGATCAAAGAGAGTGTGAAAGTAGGTGTTCAAGAATTATGAGAGGTTGGTTAACAAGTGAAATGTGGGGCAGCATACGATGAAAGTGAAAAAGTTAATAAGTAAAGGGAGAAAAGGAAAAATATATAACTAGGGAAGGAAGCAGGAGTAGGCCTTCTTGAAGTGACGTCATAACAGGTTGTGTGCCATTATAAATAAAAAGTGTAGCTCACCAAATGTGAAGTGTATTCTACCAGAAGTGAAAAGTGAAAACACTTAAGGAACATGGGATGTATGAGCATAAATGGTTATAACTATCACGGGTGAAGGATTTTCAAAATAGTGATACGAGGCCTACATGTACAACAACAACGACATCAGCAACTGGCAACTTGTCATCACCCCGCTGCCACATCGCAAGTCCTTCTCACTTATTGTGGTTGCATGTTATCAGATTCTGGTCTCTGCACACTGTTAGATACTGGTCACTCACTCTTGCAAGCTATTCCCAGAATTAGAGTAGAAATAGCATAGATAAGGTGGAGATAGGTTTGATGAGGATCTTAGGAGAGGGAAGCTATCTAGCCAGGGGTAACCGTCAGACATACATACACATACACACATGTGTAGACACTTGTAGAAGTTGAGAGAGGCTAAATTTTAGAATCTAGTATTACTATTGGTATTTTATTAGTAGTATGGATAAGTGTTAGAATTACTATTGGTATTTTATTAAAAGTATGGATACTTAGAAGTAAGGAGCATTATTTCTGGGCACACACACACACAGCCAGGTAAACGGTCCCCTCACAACCATTCATCCCCTAACCTACCCACCCACTAGACATCCTGTCCCACTCTTCATCACCTTGTCCCCCATCCCACCATCTCTTCCCCCTCATAACTCCCCCTACACAAGAACACATACATACACACACAACACCTCCATAGAGTGAGCTTTGTCTCTCTCTCTCTCATCCTCACCTTCCATCCATCATCCCTCTCTCTCCCTCCCTCTCCCTCTCTCATCCTCTCTCTCTCTCACTCACTCTTTCTCTCTCTCTCTCTCTCGTCCTCACTGGCCATCCATCTTCCCTATCTCTCTCTCTCTCTCTCTCTCTCTCTCTCTCCCTCTCTCTCTCTCTCTCTCTCTCTCTCTCTCTCTCTCTCTCTCTCTCTCTCTCTCATCCCCATCTTCCATCCACCTTCCTTCTCCCCAATCTCTTCCCCCTCCCCTCTCTCTCTCCCTAGCCTCTCCCACATTCCCTTTCTCCTCCTTCCCTATACCCTCTTGTAACCCCTAAAACTCTCCTTGATGCTCCCCCCCTCCCATCTCATATCCTTCTCCTCCCTGCCCTACCTCCCTATCTCTCCCCCTACCTGGAACACCCATTCTCACAGAAACTTTGTTCAAATAACACTGAGATCTGGGAAGGATGATTGGAAAGCAGAGCTCAAAAAAAGGGAGGAAGATTAGGGAAGGAAGCTAGAAGAGCTTGGAAAGAGGATGGAGGAGATGGTAGTTGAAGAGAGAAGAAGGTGGGAACAACATGCCATAGTAGCAGAAGCCAAGATACAGCACTTAGAAGAGGAATTGAGCAATCTGAAACAGCCTAAAGAACGAAATAACAGTACAGACATAACATTAGGAACTTCTACATCAGACACAAACAAGGGGAATGGAGGGAGCAAGGAAGCTATACTGTGTGCAAAGGTCCAGTCAGATCCACATGAGGCCAAGGCAATGACAAGGAACACACTAGGAACAAATGAGAGGTTGGGAGACATTGAAGGAGCTAGGATATATGCAGGGATTCTACCAGACTCCTGCAGCTGAGCAGGAAAGACAGACCAATGAGCAATGGGGCCTCAGCCAGGGAAGGGAAGGAAGGAAGGAACACTCCAAGGGAAGGAACTAAAACACCTCAGAGGACGCAATGGGAGACACAGTGGGAGGAAGAAAGGGAGAGATAAGTTTTTGTCTATGGGCTCCAGGAAGCCGATGGAGAAACCTACAAGGAAAGAAAACAGGAGAAGGACTCCAATCACGACAACCACAAGATAACTGAACAATCAAAGCCAACAATCACACACCGATCCCTCTGTTCCCTTACCACAAACCCCAACCCTTTCAGCAACCCCCTATGGGAACTCTACCCCTACCAAAACCCCCCACAGGCCCCTGACAGGGGTCCTGCTCCCCCAACGCCAATATCCTCCCAGGACCACAGTTTTGGAACAGAAGTTGAAGATTTGGTACATGAATGCAGATGGAATAATGAGCAAATATGAGGAGTGGCATGAAAGAATCAATGAGAAGTCCCCAGACATCATAGCAGTCACAGAAACGAAACTCACTGAGACAACAGATGCAATTTTCCCACTAGGATATCAGATCCTGAGGAAAGACAGAGGAAGCAGAGAGGGAGGAGGGGTTGCACTGCTTATAAAACACCGATGGAAATTTGAGGAAATGGGAGGCATGGACGAGATTGGAGAAAGAGAATACATAGTAGGTACACTTCAGTCTGGGGAGCACAAGGTAGTCATTGCAGTGATGTATAATCCACCACAGAACTGCAGGAGGCCAAGAGAGGAATATGAAGAGAGTAACAGAGCAATGGTGGACACACTGGCTGAGGTGGCAAGAAGAGCTCACTCAAGCAGAGCAAAATTACTGGTTATGGGCGATTTCAGTCACAGGGAGATCGACTGGGAAAAAATGGAACTACACAGGGGTCCCGAAACATGGAGAGCCAAGATGATAGATGTGGTACTGGAGAACCTCATGCATCAACATGTTAAGGATACTACCAGAGAGAGAGAGGAGGATGAACCAGCAAGACTGGACCTTGTGTTCACCCATAGCAGTTCAGACATTGAAGACATCACATATGAGAGGCCCCTAGGAGCTAGCGACCATGTGGTTCTGTGCTTTGAATACATAGTAGAGTTACAAGTGGAGAGGGTAACAGGAGTTGAATGGGAAAAGCCAGACTATAAAGAGGGGGGACTACATAGGTTTGAGGAACTTCCTGCAAGAGGTTCAGTGGGACAGAGAACTGGTAGTGAAGTCGGTAAATGAAATGATGGAATAAGTAACAACAAAATGTAAGGAGGCAGAGGAAAGGTTTGTTCCCAAGGGCAACAGAAATAATGGGAAGACCAGAACGAGCCCCTGGTTTACTCGACTGTGTAAGGAGGCAAAAACCAAGTGCAATAGAGAATGGAAAAATTACAGAAGGTGAAGAACACAGGAAAATGAGGAGATTAGTCGAAGAGCCAGGAACGAGTATGCCCAGGTAAGGAGGTAGGCCCAGCAACAGTACGAAAATAACATAGCATCGAAAGTCAAGTCTGACCCGAAACTGCTGTACAGCCATATCAGGAGGAAGACAATAGTCCAAGACCAGGTAATCAGGCTGAGGAAAGAAGGTGGGGAACTCACAAGAAAAGATCACGAGGTATGCGAGGAGCTCAACATGAGATTTAAGGAAGTATTTACAGCAGAAACAGGAATGGCTCCGAGAAGACAGCACAGAGAGGGAACACCAATAGGAAACATACCAACAGGTGCTGGATGACATACAAACCACGGAGGAGGAGGTGCAGAAGCTGCTAGGTGACCTCGATACCTCAAAGGCGAGGGATCCAGAAAACATCTCCCTGTGGGTTCCTTAGAGAAGGAGCAGAGACACTGTGCATGCCACTAACCACAATCTTCAGTACATCCCTTGAAACTGGGCAACTACCTGAGGAATGGAAGACGGCAAATGTAGTCCCCATTTTTAAGAAAGGAGACAGAAACGAGGCACTAAACTACAGACCAATGTCTCTGACGCGTATAGTATACAAAGTCATGGAGAAGATTATCAAGAGGAGAGCGGTGGAGCACCTGGAACGAAACATGATTATAAACAACAACCAATATGGATTCATGGAAGGCAAATCCTGTGTCACAAACCTTTTGGAGTTTATGACAAGGTAACAGAAGTAAGAAAGGAGAGAGAGAGGTGGGTGGATTGCATTTTCCTGGACTGCAGGAAGGCCTTCGACACAGTTCCTCACAGGAGATTAGTGCAGAAGCTGGAAGATCAGGCACGTATAACAGGAAGGGCACTGCAATGGATCAGAGAATACCTGACAGGGAGGCAACAACGAGTCATGGTACGTGATGAGGTATCACAGTGGACTCCTGTGACGAGCGGGGTCCCACAGGGGTCAATCCTAGAACCAGTGCTATTTTTGATATATGTGAATGACATGGTGGAAGGGATAGACTCTGAAGTGTCCCTGTTTGCAGGTGATGTGAAGCTAATGAGAAGGATTAAATCGGATGAGGATCAGGCAGGACTACAAAGAGACCTGGATAGGCTGGACACGTGGTCCAGTAACTGGCTTCTCGATTTCAACCCTGCCAAATGCAAAGTCATGAAGATTGGGGAAGGGCAAAGAAGACTGCAGACAGAGTATAGGCTAGGTGGAGAAAGGCTGCAAACCTCATTCAAGGAGAAAGATCTTGGGGTGACCATAACACCGAGCACCTCTCCGGAGGCACACATCAACCAGATAACTGCTGCAGGATATGGGCGCCTGACAAACCTGAGAATAACGTTCCAATACCTTAGTAAGGAATCGTTCAAGACACTGTACAATGTGTATATCAGGCCCATACTGGAGTATGCAGCACCAGTTTGGAACCCACATCTGGTCAAGCACGTCAAGAAATTAGAGAAAGTGCAAAGGTTTGCAACAAGGCTAGTTCCGGAGCTCAGGGAAATGTCCAACGAAGAAAGGTTGAGGGAAATTGGACCGACGACACTGGAGGACAGGAGGGTCAGGGAAGACATGATAACAAATACAAAATAATGCGTGGAATAGACAAGGTGGACAGAGACATGATGTTACAGAGAGGGAACACAGAAACAAGGGGTCATAATTGGAAGCTGAAGACTCAGACGAGTCACAGAGATGTTAGGAAGTACTTCTTCAGTCACAGAGTCGCCAGGAAGTGGAATAGCCTAGCAAGTGAAGTAGTGGAGGCAGGAACCATACATAGCTTTAAGACGAGGTATGACAAAGCTCAGGAAGCACAGAGAGAGAGGACCTAGTAGCGATCAGTGAAGAGGCGGGCCCTGGAGCTGAGTCTCTACCCCTGCAACCACAATTAGGTGAATACAATTAGGTGAGTACACACTGCCCTCCTTTACCGTAAATCTGCCTTCTCATTCCGATCACTTACACTAATTTACATAAGCAGACCTTGCAACATCTCAGAGTGCGTGAGTGAAGCCTTGCAAGGTGCTCACCTGGACAGATGTTTTATTTGTACTTGATTAAGAGCCCTAGACGAGTCTTTGAAGAGTTCTTCCAAGTATTTCTCAAAGTAAGAGTCGTTATCATTTGACATTTCTAGGCCCAGCCCCAGTTTTATCCGCATAATAGATGCAATTCTAGAAGTAAAATCATAAAACGTACGGAACATGCAGGGTGCTGGGTGAAGCTGGAGGTATTTGAAAGCCAGGATGAAGGTGGAGGTATCTGAGAGCCAGAGTGAAGCTGGAGGTATCTGAGAGCCAGGGTGAAGCTGGAGGTATCTGAGAGCCAGGGTGAAGCTGGAGGTATCTGAAAGGCAGGGCGAAGCTGGAGGTATTTGAGAACCAGGGTGAAGCCGGAGGTACCTGAGAGCCAGAGTGATGCTTGAGGTATCTGAGAGCCACGGTGAATCTGGAGGTATTTGAGAGCCAGGATGAAGCTGGAGGTATCTGAGAGCCACAGTGAAGCTGGAGGTATCTGATAGCCAAGGTGAAGCTGGAGGTATTTGAGAGCCGGAGTTAAGCTGGAGATATCTGAGAGCCAGGATGAAGCAGGAGGTATCTAAGAGCCAGAGTGAAGCTGGAGGTATCTGAGAGCCACGGTGAAGCTGGACGCATCTGAGAGCCAGAGAGAAGCTGGAGGCATCTGAGAGCCAGAGTGAAGCTGGAGGTATCTGAGAGCCAGAGTGAAGCTGGAGGTATCTGAGAGCCAGAGTGAAGCTGGAGGTATCTGAGAGATACGGTGAAGCTGGAGGTACCTGAGAGCCAGAGTGAAGCTGGAGGTATTTGAGAGCCACGGTGAAGCTGGAGGTATCTGAGAACCAGAGTGAAGCTGGAGGTATCTGAGAGCCAGAGGGAAGCTGGAGGTATCTGAGAGCCACGGTGAAGCTGGAGGTATCTGAGAGCCAGAGAGAAGTTGGAGGTTTCTGAGAGCCACGGTGAAGCTGGAGATATTTGAGAGCCAGAGTGAAGCTGGAGGTGTCTGAGAATCAGAGTGAAGCTGGAGGTATCTGAGAGCCAGGGTGAAGCTGGAGGTATTTGAGAGCCAGGGTGAAGCTGGAGGTATCTGAGAGCCAGAGTGAAGCTGGAGGTATTTGAGAGCCACGGTGAAGCTGGAGATGTTTGAGAGCCAGAGTGAAGCTGGAGGTATTTGAGAGCCACGGTGAAGCTGGAGATGTTTGAGAGCCAGAGTGAAGCTGGAGGTATCTGAGAGCCAGAGTGAAGCTGGAGGTATTTGAGAGCCACGGTGAAGCTGGAGATGTTTGAGAGCCAGAGTGAAGCTGGAGGTATCTGAGAGCCAGAGTGAAGCTGTAGGTATCTGAGAGCCACTGTGAAGCTGGAGGTATCTGAGAGCCAGAGTGAAGTTGGAGTTATCTGAGAGCCAAAGTGAAGCTGGAGGTATCTGAGAGCCACGGTGAAGCTGGAGGTATCTGAGAGCCATGATGAAGCTGGAGGTACCTGAGAGCCAGAGTGACGCTGGAGGTATCTGAGAGCCAGAGTGAAGCTGGAGGTATCTGAGAGCCAGGGTGAAGCTGGAGGTATTTGAGAGCCATGGTGAAGCTGGAGGTATCTAAGAGCCAGGATGAAGCTGGAGGTATCTGAGAGCCAGAGTGAAGCTGGAGGTGTCTGAGAATCAGAGTGAAGCTGGAGGTATCTGAGAGCCAGAGTGAAGTTGAAGGCATCTGAGAGCCAGAGTGAAGCTGGAGGTATCTGAGAGCCAGGGTGAAGCTGGAGGTATCTGAGAGCCAGGGTGAAGCTAGAGGTATCTGAGAGCCTGAGTGAAGCTGGAGGTATCTGAGAACCAGGGTGAAGCTGGAGGTATCTGAGAGGCAGGGTGAAGCTGGAGGTATTTGAGAGCCAGGGAGAAGCTGGATGTACCTGAGATCCAGGGTGACGTTGGACGTATCTGAGAGCCAGGGTGAAGCTGGAGGTATCTGAGAGCCAGAGTGAAGCTGGGGGTATCTGACAGCCAGAGTGAAGTTGGAGGTATAGGAGAGCCAGGGTGAGGCTGGAGGTATCTGAGAGCCAGCGCGAAGCTGGAGGTATCTGAGAGCCAGGGTGAAGCTGGAGGAATATGAGAGCCAGGGTAAGGCTGGAGGTATCTGAGAGCCAGGGCGAAGCTGGAGGTATCTGAGAGCCAGGGTGAAGCTGGAGGTATCTAAGAGCCAGAGTAAAGCTGGAGGTATCCGAGAGCCAGGGTGAAGCTGGAGGTATCTGAGAGCCAGGGGGAAGCTGAAGGTATCTGACAACCAGAATGAAGCTGGAGGTATCTGAGAGCCAGAGTGAAGCTGGAGGTATCTGAGAGCCAGGGTGAAGCTGGAGGTATCTGCGAGATAAGGTGAAGCTGAAGGTATCTGACAGCCAAAGTGAAGTTGGAGGTATCAGAGAGCAAGGGTGAAGCTGGAGGTACCTGAGAGCCAAAGTGAAGCTGGACGTATCTGAGAGCCAGGGTGAAGCTGGAGGTATCTGAGAATCGGAGTGAAGCTGGAGGTATCTGAGAGCCAGGGTGAAGCTGGAGGTATCTGAGAGCCAGAGTGAAGTCGGAGGTATCTGAGAGCCACGGTGAATCCGGAGGTATCTGAGAGCCAGAGTGAAGCTGGATGTATCTGAGAGCCAGGGTGAAGCTGGAGGAATATGAGAGCCACGGTGAGGATGGAGGTATCTGCGAGCCAGGGTGTGGCTGGAGGTGTCTGAGAGCCAGGGTGAAGCTGGAGGTATCTGAGAGCCAGAGTGAAGCTGGAGGTATCTGAGAGCCAGAGTGAAGCTGGAGGTATCTGAGAGCCAAGGTGAAGCTAGAGGCATCTTAGAGCCAGAGTGAAGCTGGAGGTATCTGAGAGCCAGAGTGAAGCTGGAGGTATCTGAGAGCCACGGTGAAGCTGGAGGTATCTGAGAGCAAGAGCAAAGCTGGAGGTATCTGAGAGCCAGGGTGAAGCTGGAGGTATCTGAGAGCCAGGGTGAAGCTGGAGGTATCTGAGAGCCAGAGTGAAGCTGGAGGTATCTGCGAGCCAAGGTGAAGCTGAAGGTATCTGACAGCCAGAGTGAAGTTGGGGGTATCTGAGAGCCAGGGTGAAGCTGGAAGTATCTGAGAGCAAGGGTGAAGCTGGAGGTATCTGAGACCCAGGGTGAAGCTGGAGGTATCTGAGAGCCAGGGTGAAGCTAGAGGTATCTGAGAGCCTGAGTGAAGCTGGAGGTATTTGAGAGCCAGGGTGAAGCTGGAGGTATCTGAGAGCCAGGGTGAAGCTAGAGATATCTGAGAGCCTGAGTGAAGTTGGAGGTATCTGAGAACCAGGGTGAAGCTGGAGGTATCTGAGAGCCAGGGTGAAGCTGGAGGTATCTGAGAGCCAGAGTGAAGCTGGAGGTATCTGAGAGCCAGAGTGAAGCTGGAGGTATCTGACAGCCAGAGTGAAGTTGGAGGTATAGGAGAGCCAGGGTGAAGCTGAATGTATCTGAGAGCCAGGTTGAAGCTGGAGGAATATGAGAGCCAGGGTGAGGCTGGAGGTATCTGAGAGCCAGGGTGAAGCTGGAGGTATCTGAGAGCCAGGGTGAAGCTGGAGGTATCTAAGAGCCAGAGTAAAGCTGGAGGTATCTGAGAGCCAGGGTGAAGCTGGAGGTATCTGAGAGCCAGAATGAAGGTGGAGGTATCTGAGAGCCAGGGTGAAGCTGGAGGTATCTGAGAGCCAGAGTGAAGGTGGAGGTATCTGAGAGCCAGGGTAGTTGAAGGTATTTGAGAGCCATGGTGAAGCTGGAGGTATCTGAGAGCCATAGTGAAGCTGGAGGTATATGAGAGAAAGGGTGAAGCTGGAGGTATCTGCGAGATAAGGTGAAGCTGAAGGTATCTGACAGCCAAAGTGAAGTTGGAAGTATCTGCGAGCAAGGGTGAAGCTGGAGGTATCTGGGAGCCAGGGTGAAGCTGGAGGTATCTGAGAGCCAGGGTGAAGCTGGAGGTATCTGAGAGCCAGGGTGAAGCTAGAGGTATCTGAGAGCCTGAGTGAAGCTGGAGGTATCTGAGAGCCAGGGTGAAGCTGGAGGTATCTGAGAGCCAGGGTGAAGCTAGAGATATCTGAGAGCCTGAGTGAAGCTGGAGGTATCTGAGAGCCAGAGTGAAGCTAGAGGTATCTGAGAGCCAGAGTGAAGCTGGAGGTATCTGACAGCCAGAGTGAAGTTGGAGGTATAGGAGAGCCAGGGTGAAGCTGAATATATCTGAGAGCCAGGGTGAAGCTGGAGGTATCTGAGAGCCAGAATGAAGGTGGAGGTATCTGAGAGCCAGGGTGAAGCTGGAGGTATCTGAGAGCCAGAGTGAAGGTGGAGGCATCTGAGAGCCAGGGTAGTTGAAGGTATCTGAGAGCCATGGTGAAGCTGGAGGTATCTGAGAGCCAGAGTGAAGCTGGAGGTATATGAGAGCCAAGGTGAAGCTGGAGGTACCTGCGAGATAAGGTGAAGCTGAAGGTATCTGACAGCCAAAGTGAGGTTGGAAGTATCTGCGAGCAAGGGTGAAGCTGGAGGTATCTGAGAGCCAGAGTGAAGCTGGAGGTATTTGAGAGCCAGGGTGAAGCTGGAGGTATCTGAGAGTCAGGGTGAAGCTGGAGGTACCTGAGAGCCAGGGTGAAGCTGGAGGTATCTGAGAGCCAGAGTGAAGCTGGAGGTATCTGAGAGCCAGGGTGAATCTGGAGGTATCTGAGAGTTAGAGTGAAGCTGGATGTATCTGAGAGCCAGGGTGAAGCTGGAGGTATATGAGAGCCAGGGTGAGGCTGGAGGTATCTGCGAGCCAGGGTGTGGCTGGAGGTATCTGAGAGCCAGGGTGAAGCTGGAGGTATCTGAGAGCCAGAGTGAAGCTGGAGATATCTGAGAGCCAGAGTGAAGCTGGAGGTATCTGAGAGCCAGAGTGAAGCTGGAGGTATCTGAGAGCCAGAGTGAAGCTGGAGGTATCTGAGAGCCAGGATGAAGCTGGAGGTGTCTGAGAGCCAGAGTGAAGCTGGAGGTATCTGAGAGCCAGAGTGAAGCTGGAGGTATCTGAGAGCCAGGGTGAAGCTGGAGGTATCTGAGAGCCAGAGTAAAGCTGGAGGTATCTGAGAGCCAGGGTGACGCTGGAGGTATCTGAGAGCCAGGGTGAAGCCGGAGGTATATGCTTGCCAGGGTGAAGCTGGAGGTGTCTGACAGCCAGAGTGAAGTTGGAGGTATCTGAGAGCCAGAGTGAAACTGGAGGTATCTGAGATCTAGGGTGAAGCTGGAGGTATCTGAGAGCCAGAGTGAAACTGGAGGTATCTGAGATCTAGGGTGAAGCTGGAGGTATCTGAGAGTCAGAGTGAAACTGGAGGTATCTGAGATCTAGGGTGAAGCTGGAGGTATCTGAGAGCCAGAGTGAAGCTGGAGGTATCTGACAGCCAGAGAGAAGCTGGAGGTATCTGAGAGCCAGGGTGAAGTTGGAGGTATCTCAGAGCCAGAGTGAAGCTGGAGGTATCTGAGAGCCAGAGTGAAGCTGGAGGTATCTGACAGCCAGAGTGAAGCTGGAGGTATCTGAGAGCCAGGGTGAAGCTGGACGTATCTGAGAGCCAGAGTGAAGCTGGAGATATCTGAGAGCCAGGGTGAAGCTGGAGGTATCTGAGAGCCAGAGTGAAGCTGGAGGTATCTGAGAGCCAGGGTGAAGCTGGAGGTATCTGAGAGCCAGAGTGAAGCTGGAGGTATCTGAGAGCCAGGGTGAAGCTGGAGGTATCTGAGAGCCGGAGTGAAACTGGAGGTATCTGAGAGCCAGGGTGAAGCTGGAGGTATCTGAGAACCAGAGTGAAGCTGGAGGTATCTGAGAGCCAGGGTGAAGCTGGAGGTATCTGACAGCCAGAGTGAAGCTGGAGGTATCTAAGAGCCAGGGTGAAGCTGGAGGTATCTGAGAGCCAGGGTTTTCATTCTGAATGTTAATTGGTCTCTCGAGTGGATAATTACTGTGGAAAATATTTACAGGACGACCTTTGATATACAGCGCCTATTTTCAGTGTTATACGTTGTCGCTGGCTTTCAATTGAGACATTGTTCCTGGAACATTGTTCCTGGAACATAACATTGTACACTGAAAAGGTGTTCTTTATGCGGGGCCCATTGATTTAAAAGCCCAGCCTCCTGCACCTCAGTGCACGAGATACGAACAGTGCAGAGTGCCATGTAGGTTTCCAGTGAAGGTAAATATTAGTATTGAAGATTTGATCTAAATCGTGAGAGACCTTTGCAAATTGTTACATGGAAACTAATATTCTAATTTCTTCAATAAAAATGGCAGTTGAGGACATACCCAGCGCAAAGTTAATTCAAACCTCCCTCTAAGAAATACTATCTTTGAAGTCAAACTGAAGAGGCTTGTTCATCTTATCTCAGAGTGACCAATATCCTAAATTGCACAAGAACGTTAAGTG
Organism: Cherax quadricarinatus; assembly: GCF_038502225.1. Taxonomy (NCBI): domain Eukaryota; kingdom Metazoa; phylum Arthropoda; class Malacostraca; order Decapoda; family Parastacidae; genus Cherax; species Cherax quadricarinatus. Next base: position 18,657,802 of record NC_091299.1, on the reverse strand, counting down.
TTTAAAGTCGTTGAGAAGATTCATTATCAAGTTATCAGCGCTGAAGATTTGAAGCCAATAAGATAAGATAAGATTTCGTTCGGATTTTTAACCCCGGAGGGTTAGCCACCCAGGATAACCCAAGAAAGTCAGTGCGTCATCGAGGACTGTCTAACTTATTTCCATTGGGGTCCTTAATCTTGTCCCCCAGGATGCGACCCACACCAGTCGACTAACACCCAGGTACCTATTTGCTGCTAGGTGAACAGGACAACAGGTGTAAGGAAACGTGTCGGAATGTTTCCACCCGCCGGGAATCGAACCCGGGCCCTCCGTGTGTGAAGCGGGAGCTTTAGCCACCAGGCCACCGGGCCACCGATGTGGCGCTCAGAAATTATCTCTAAAAAGACAGTATACAGTTTCCCCAATTTTTCCCATAACTGACAAACTGGGATTTAACACTGACCGAAATCAATCCATATTTAAAATAAAATTGACCAGCATTCAAGGAATAAACAAGAATTTCTTTTTTAACTTTCCGTAAACAACATTTAACTTCTTTGTACAATGGTGTTGATGATACAAGTATGTTATAGGTACGTGAGTGTGCAGATTTAACCAACAAAGTGAACACCCTAACTTATTCCTGAGCAGAAGAGACATTCTTCAATTAACTAATGGATATCAATTTGTTTAATATAATTGACACAATAACACTTACACAACCTAAAACCAAAATGTTTCCTTTTAAGGAAACCAAAACAGCACTAAAAGTCTGAAGGCGACCAGATGACGAATTCTGTAGATAATACACAGAATTAAAAATTAAAATTGCACCTACACAGCCTAAACCCCATAAAAAAAGCTTCATGTATCTGATGATACGCGTCCTCAGCCATTATAGACTGATGCCGTTAAGAAATATTATATTTCAATCATCAGATTTGCGTCAATTTTTCATGGACTGCATCAGCATGAAAATTTTAAAGTAGATAAGATGGAACATTCTTTAGGTATCGTACAGTAATCGTCACTATTTTTTGGATCAAAAATAGGAAACTGGGACTTACGCAGCCTGGTAACACCACAGACCTTGTTTTCTAGAGACGACAACATGGGTGTAAATTTGCTGCCAAGCAGAGTAGGCTTTCTCTAGTTATTTACAATTTTACCCCGCAGACAGAGTAAACTTAATGGGTGCTATCATGGCTGTAAGATGCATCATCCATAAAATACTGAAACTATTCAGAAGAGATAGACTCAAATATATTGAGAGATATGAGAGGAATAAAATTTTTCTCTCTATTCTATGCATAAAACTGGTAGATGTACTGCTCCTGAACTTTTAAAATTTTCGCTCTCCGGCGTTGTTGAATTAGGAAGCATCTTTTTCCGAATACATATTTGAAACCAAGCAGCAGAGATTTTTGGAAGTTACCACCGCCACTCCAGAAAGACGGGAATGGGTTGTAAGACTTTGGTTATAGGACATCTGCACGTGCCAAATGTTCCAAAAAATTTTTCGTAGTTACCATACACTAACATTAAAAAATTGAAGCCAGTAGAATGAGGCCTTATATTGTTGAAGAAAAAATCCGGCAACTTGGAGGTCTCCCTATTGGGATATCTAATAATAATAATATAATATTAGTAATAGTAGTAGTAGTAGTAATTGTAGTAGTAGCAGTAGTAGTAGTATTAGTAGTAGCAGTAGTAGTAGCAGTAGTAGTAGTATTAGTAGTAGCAGTAGTAGTAGCAGTAGTAGTAGTAGTAGTAGTAGTAGTAGTAGTAGTAGTAGTAGTTATTTTATTAATATTATTATTATTATTATTATTAAACACACCGGCTGTCTCCCTAGAAAGGAAACACATCCACCGTCATTTAATTAAAAGCTACTTTGCAAGAAGTGAATACGTATCAAAGTTTAAATAACTCTCCTCACTGCAACATCTCCGCCCTTCCTTCAGAGTGCAACCATCGTACGTCCCACTCCTAGAACTTGGTTTTTCCCCTGAATCCCTTCATAAAGATTACCTCGCTCGCACTCCAACAGTACATAAGAAACACTTAGCTCCACTCACTCCGATCTAACACGCTCACACAAACCTGTTGAATACTGAGTGTTAGGTCTCCTGCACTCATACCCACACTAGCTCCCTGCAGGCTGCCTAGAGACTCTCATTGTTTTATAGCAGTAAATGAAGCCTGCAATTGTTTAGTCTGCATAACAAGATGTTTTTCTATATAGTATTTCACTGATGTCAGCTCTGTATTAGCTGTGCCACGTACTTGTAGAATAAAATATTCATAGAAGTAAAGATGTGTAGGCTAAGACTGGCTGGTAGTCGTGTATGTAGACAATGGATGCAGGTCGTTAAAGAAGACAAGGCACAACTAGGAGGACAGCACACTCCTTTGTGGTATGCTGGTACCGACTGACTCACTCCTTCGTTAAGAAACGTCCAGGGAGATGAATAGTGTAGATTATCTCTAAAGAGGTGTTTAATGGAGCTAGGTTTCTCTCCCTCCTTCTCTGTCTGTCTGTCTGTCTGTCTGTCTGTCTGTCTGTCTGTCTGTCTGTCTGTCTCTCTGTCTCTCTCTCTGTCTCTCTCTCTGTCTCTCTCTCTCTCTCTCTCTCTCTCTCTCTCTCTCTCTCTCTCTCTCTCTCTCTCTCTCTCTCTCTCTCTCTCTCTCTCTTTCATAGAGCTTTACAAGGTTAGGTTCAGGGTTCCTAACTTCATTTACAAGCTTAGAGCTGTTACCTACCTCAGCTCATTTGAAAGCCTTTTTATTGATAAGACATATACAGATAAGGAACAGGATGAAGTTGGAGCCGTCTGTGGGTCAGCGCTTTTATTTAGTCAACTGACTTTCTTGCATTTATGTCGTTACGTTGATGTGTTCCAGACACGAGTCTCTCTCTCTCTCTCTCTCTCTCTCTCTCTCTCTCTCTCTCTCTCTCTCTCTCTCTCTCTCTCTCTATCTATCTATCTATCTATCTATCTATCTATCTATCTATCTATCTATCACTGTCTCTCTCAAATAAAACTGAATATTCTTCACATCCTGATCTTCAACTTCATCATCCATGTTTGTCTGTCACTCTGATCGTGTGTGTGTTTTTCTGTTGCAGTTTAAAATTCCCTGAATCCCTTTCTTCTCTCGGCTTGAAAATTTGCATACAAGTTCCAGAACATAAACTATCTTATAGAAAGATCTGAGTTTAATCAGATCAAGGAATTTCATTGTCGTTGGATGTTGCTGGATTTCATACAGTTCTCTATGGGTATTGACCTATTTGTGGTTGCATGGGGTCGAGTTTCAGCTCCTGGCCCTGCCTCTCAAACTGTTACTTGCTGTATTTACTTGTAGAACTGACGGCCTTGTCATATCTATCTTAAAATGTGTCTGGAGTCTGTCTTCACTACCTCTTCTACATCATTTCACATTCGGAACATCCTTGAGCTGAAGAAATACTTCCTGACATCACTTTGACACATCAGTGTCGAATTCCCAACTCTGTCCTCGTATATCTCCTTTCCGCTCCTTGAATATTCTATCCCGGTCTATACCATCAATTGCTCTGAGTACTTTGTGTTTCATTATCATGTCTCCCCCTGGTTCTTTTATCCTCTAATATCATCAGGTTTGGTTTCTTTAGTGTCTCCTCGTTGCTAGTCGCCCTCAGCTCCAGGACTAATTTCGATGCAAATTTTCTTGGTATTCTATATTAGGTGAGAGTTTGATGATGGAGAGGCATACATCAAGATAGGCCTGACGTATGTCTTATACAGGACCTTGAATGACTTGTACAGATTCCTGGAAGCGACTTTTAGATTTGCCAAATAAGCTTTAGGTGCAAAGCAATGTTATTAGGTTTGGTGTATGCCTCCGGTGATATGTTCATTACTATGCCTACCTCTAGCTTTTTTATACCTTGGGTAAGATTTGCAACATCTGTCCTAAGAGTCTATATTCAGTTTCCAGTCATTTTAACCCTTCCTAATTATCATAACCTTGCATTTGCTGGGGTTAAATTCCAGCAGCAACTTGTCTGGACAGTCCTGCAGTTTGTCCGGGTTCATGTGCAGCCTTTCCTTGTTTTTATTATATATATTAATTTTCCATAATCTGCAAACGGGAGTACATCTGACTATCTCTTCTCACATGTCTTCACTTATACCAGGAGCAGTGTTGGTCCTAGAGCACTTTTTTCCCATTTCTTCCAACTTTTTCTTTCCTTGCCAGAATATTTTTGTGATTGTAGTGCATTCCTGTTATTCCCCTTTGTTCCATACGTTTTTCTGTTCTACTCTTTTGAGAGGCAGAGCATCAAATGAATTCTTGCAATCCAAGAATATACAGTCCACCCATCACTCTTTATTGTCTCGCTTCTGGTGCTTTGTTGCAAAACTCCTGAGAGTTTGTGAATACGATTTTCCATCTCTTAACACGTACTGATTGTTATTTACGTAACTCCTTATCAGCAAGTGCTCTATTACTCTCCTTCTGGGTATTTTCTTATACATTATGGAAGTCAGTAATATTGGTTTAAAGATTAATGCTGTCTGCCTCTCAGTTTTTAAAAATTATAACTACATTCACTGTCCTCAGATCTCTAGCAATTACTTCACATCAACTGGCTTGTTGTAGATTTTATCTTATGGCTCAGACAGTGTTTATACTTTACATCTTAATGTGACTCTTTGTTGGGTCTCATTGCCTTTGACGTATCCAGTTGACTCAAAAAAAAAATTCACCTTGTTTCCAGAAGTGGCATTCCAATACCCACTGGTGTGCCACTTCTCTTTGACTCTCTAGTGTTGTTCTTGCTTCTTTTGAAAATACTTTAAATATTTGGTTCACCTAATCACAGACTTCCATGTTGGTTCTCGTGAGCTCCTCTCCTTCCTTCTTAAGTCTTATAACTGCGATTCTTAATGTCGTCTTTCCTCCAACTTCTACATTATTCTCAAATTGTCGTTCGTTTCCATTCTCACAGTTGTATATTGGTTCCTGTCTTTTTTGCTCACTTCCTTGTTTCCGTCAGTCTTTCACTATGTCTTGCTAGCTATTCATTCTCTCTTCATCTCTCTGTTGCATCCTTGACTTGATAAAGCAAAAGTTTCCATTACCACCTCTATCATTGTTCATTGTAGGTCTCAGTTCGTTCTCTCACTCCAACTCTTACTGATTGAAATCTTCCATGATTAGTAGCTTTGCTTTTGCCATATGAGGTCGTCTTGCTGCTTCTGCTATGGTGTTACCCATTGCTTTGTTTTTTTCCTTCATATTCCCGCCTTGGTCACCTACTGTTTGGTGGTGGGTTGTAGATCATTGCTACTACTACCTTGGACACCTTAGTCTTGACTGAGCCCATAATAAACTCATTTGACTCATTTTCGTTTATTTATTTCATATCTTGAAAACTCCACTGGTTCCTGATTAGCAACTCAACTTCTTCCTTGCCTCTGTTTCCTCTTTCTTTCCTCATTACTTGATATCCTGCTAGGAATATGACATTTACTGTCATGTCTTAAAATTTTGTTTCTGTCATAGCTTTGTTGTCTGAGGGTTGCCTCCGCTCTCCGTTCTTGCATTTCATCAGCCTTGTTCAATAATCAATTTGCTTTGCGCTCAACAATGCTCTGAGTATTTTTTACTAAGGTCAGGTTTGTGGTGCACAAGCTCTCTGTCCATTGCTCAGCTTTAATTAAGAGAGGGAAGGACACAGGCTTTGGGGCTTTGGTTGGTAAGTACGTTGTTATGGAGGAGGGCCAGGGTTATAGTTGAAAATATGTGTCAGGAGGAAGAAGGGTGTGGGTTTATTGTTACTATGGAGGAAGTGATGAAGGAGGGTCTTGAGTTGGGCTTCCTAAGAAATGGATTGTGGGGATGAGTCTTGAGAGATTTCTGAAGATTGGGTGTTCCTTCATGCTGCCCCTTTGGCTTCTTTTTCTTGCAGCTGGCAATTTTTTTTTTTACATGTTCCCTCAACTGTTTCCTCTCCATCACCATTTTGTTTGGAACCTGATATTCATGTTGATATCGTCTGCTTCTCAAGAACACTTTCCGACTCAAGATTCATTTTCGAGCTACTTGTGACCAGAAGATAGTATTTTCTAATCCTTTGAATATATTCAGTTTCCTCTCATTCCTCCTGTCCTCCTATACACTTAATGATCGTTATGATCTCATCTTCGTTCTTCTTCCTGACCTACCATCAGCCTCTTGCAGCTCCCCCCCCCATACCCTTTCTTCCTCACAATGTTTTTCTCTCAGGTTCTCTTGTCTATTATCACCATGTACTCACCTAGTTGTGGTTGCAGGGGTCGATTCACAGCTCCTGGCCCCTGGCCTGTGTGTGTGTGTGTGCTTTTAATGTCAGAATTCATACTGATGGCATGCGAAGACAATGGTTTTATCTATTGTTAACGCTCAGCAAATTCTTATTTTTTAAATATTTAACCACTTGTCATTTTGCTTTCGCTAGGGACACTGATCTTTTCTCAATGGCTTTCTTCATGTCTCCTTTACATTTGCTACCTTCCTGTCGCCTGACATTTCTCTCGTCATTAGCGATTTGTTAAAAATCTACTTGAGTAGCTTGCTGGGTGTTACAATTTCTCTTGGAATTCCTGGTGATATTCTATTGGCTGTTTATGCCTTTGATGTGTCATATTCCCTCAAGAGTCGCTTTGCTTCCTCATTATTCGTCTTAGTGTCTGATATTAGTTTGTCCTTCCTTCAGTCTGGAGTATTGGCCTTGCTCTTGTTCTATTTTTCCCTGTCTCACTGTTATCACCTGACCCTTTAATGTTTCTTTTGATGTTGCTGTGTTGCTGCTTCTGAACCTTATGTCCGATTATACTTTTTTTTTTTGCTTCCCTTCTCAACTGAAGTTTTCATTTCTGTTTTTTTTACGTGCTTTTCTCTGCCCTTTGGCGCTGAATGCATTCTTCATTATTCTCAATCTCATGTATTCTTTTTCGTTTACCTCCTTACATTATGGGTTTAATTACAGGTTTTCCCAGAGTCCCTCAGGTATTTCCCCGCCTGTTCATAAAAAAAATCGATAAAAGAATCGGTCCTTGGAGGTGACAGATTTTTACCCTGCTGAAAATTTTCCTAATATCTTGGTTGCCTGTTGGGAAATCCATTTTTCGCTTAAACCAGCTCCTCTACCTTTCATTAGATTCTATTCTACCAAGTGCTACTATGCCAACACAGTGATCTCTGGCTCACAGAGGAATTCCATAGTGACTTTTTCATGTCTGTCTCACTGGAGGTGACAACAATGTCCAGCCTTGCCGGTTCATCATTCCCTCATAATCTCATTGATGTTTTAACATGTCACTTGAGGATATTCTGCATTTTCATTCAAGGAGCCCTGTTAGTAGGTTGCAGTTCTTACGTGCTTATTTCCGTGGCAGAACCTAGCACGATCGCTAGCGCCCTCAGCTCACACACTGAGGTCCGGGGATCGATTCCCCAGATACGGTTGGAAGACATTAGGATGTTTTTCTATAAGACACCTGCTGTCGCTGTTCGCCCATCAGTGAAATGGGTATCTGAGTGTTAGTCGACTGGTGTGGGTCGCATCCTGAGACAAAACTGACCTAATCTGTCCGAAATGCTCTGCATAACAAGCGACTTTCTATATAGTAGTGTCATTGATGTCAACTAGGCCTATATACCTTGTACATGTACTTGTAGAAATAAAGATATTATTATTATTATTATTATTATTATTATTATTATTATTATTATTATTATTATTATTATTATTATTATTATTATTATTATTATTATTATTACTGATTCAATCATATTCTTGTCTGGGTCTTCTGTTCTTTCTTGACAAGTTGTATATGAGAGCCAAAAATTCTCTGGGGAGAAGGGAGTTTGGATGCGAGTGGGACTTGCATAGCATGTGTTAGAAAGGCTATCAAAGTTAAAAAGCTATAACCTTACATAGCCTTGCTAAAATATTTCAGTTAGAATATTTGAATTTGAGAAGTACTGGCCTAGTATGGGGGATAAGAAGACCTGGTGCAGTGTTCCTCCATTCTTATGTCCTTATGTTCTGCCCTAAATGAACCACTTAATCAACCTGAGAAACCATTGCAGGATGGAACTGTCATTTCTTGAGATCTTTTCTTTGTGGACCAGATGTCCCTTGTGCATTTCCATCTATTCTACTTATGCACTATTTGTTTGGGAAAATTTGCATCTTTACTCACGCCAGTTAGTTTGATTTCTGTAAATGGAAAGTTGCCTGGGAATTTTTTTTCCCTCTTTCGATAATTTCTGTTTTTACCTAGTAATCATAACTGTTTGAATTCATTAATTTTAACGCTTATGTCTGGTCGAAGAATGTTTTAGAAGATGGATGTTCAGTAGTGTTGTGAGATAAGCCTGGGCATGTAGTGAAGTATGGTGGCCAGGCAGGGAGGGAGGGGAGTTAGGGAAGGGAGGGAGAGGGCTAGGGAAGGGAGGAAGGAGGGAGAGGGTTAGGGAAGGGAGGAAGGGAGGGAGGGTAAGGGATTAGGGAAGGGAGGAAGGAGGGAGGGGGGTTAGGGAAGGAAGGGAGGGGAGGCAACGGAAAAGATTTTTTTTTTAGAGATTTTGCCGCCGAAGTGGCTAGTTTATTGGGCACCCCATACCCATCCTATGGAGAGCAGCACAGGAGCATAGGGGCACACACACACATATGGGCAGACAAAAGTCCTAGGAACTAGGCCACTAAAGGGTTAACAGGAATACATCTGGATTTATATATACAGTTCACTTATCTGCTACAAACAAATTTAGGAAATTTGCTTCATATATATGGTATCTTTTTTTCATTTAATAAGATATCTTGACATGTCACATAAGTTATCATACTGTCGATCTCTGTATTCATCAACAAGTAAACAATTAAGAACATAGTGTTAAAGATAGTGATCATGTAGTTTGATCATCTGTGTGTCCGCCAACCTGCCAGAAGTACTTGTAACCAAGCCTAAGTCTGGCCACTACAACATCAGTCATTCGCTTCACATTGCAAGTTGCTCCTTAAAAGTACTTATCTACGTTCATGTTATCATAGTGGATGACAGATCTACTCAGGCTTCTAAATGCATTCTTATAACATTCAATTTCATTATTTACCTCTTCCCTAATATTATTCCTAATGTTAGACTCAGATATACCAGTTATATTCTACGAGAAGACGAGAGTTGAGGAAGGCATTGTGTGTGTGTGTGTGTGTGTGTGTGTGTGTGTGTGTGTGTGTGTGTGAGTGTGTGTGTGTGTGTGTGTGTGTGTGTGTGTGTGTGTGTGTGTGTGTGTGTGTGTGTGTGTGTGTGTGTGTGTGTGTACTCACCAAATTGTGGTTGCAGGGGTCGAGACTCAGCTCCTGGCCCTGCCTCTTCACTGATCGCTACTAGGTCCTCTCCCTCTCTGCTTCCTGAGCTTTGTCATACCTCTTCTTAAAACTATGTATGGCTCCTGCCTCCACTACTTCACTTGCTAGGCTATTCCACTTCCTGACGACTCTATGACTGAAGAAATACTTCCTAACGTCCCTGTGACTCGTCTGAGTCTTCAGCTTCCAGTTGTGACCCCTTGTTTCTGTGTCCCCTCTCTGGAACATCTTATCTCTGTCCACCTTGTCTATTCCCCGCAGTATCTTGTATGTCGTTATCATGTCTCCCCTGACCCTTCTGTCCTCCATTGTCGTCAGTCCGATTTCCCTCAACCTTTCCTCGTACGACATTCCCCAGAACTCTGGGACTAGCCTTGTTGCAAACCTTTGTACTTTCTCTAACTTCTTGGCGTGCTTGACCAGGTGTGGGTTCCAGACTGGTGCTGCATACTCCAGTATGGGCCTAGCATACACAGTGTATAGTGTCTTGAACGATTCCTTATTAAGGTATCGGAACGCTATTCTCAGGTTTGCCAGGCGCCCGTATGCTGCAGCAGTTATTTGGTTGATGTGTGCCTCCGGTGACGTGCTCGGTGTTATGGTCACCCCAAGGTCTTTCTCCCTGAGTGAGGTCTGTAGTCTTTGTCCACCTAGCCTATACTCTGTCTGCGGTCTTCTTTGCCCCTCCCCAATCTTCATGACTTTGAATTTGGCAGGGTTGAATTCGAGAAGCCAGTTTCTGGACAACATGTCCAGCCTATCCAGGTCTCTTTGCAGTCCTGCCTCATCCTCATCCGATTTAATTCTTCTCATCAACTTCACATCATCTGCGAATAGGGACACTTCAAAGTCTATTCTTTCCATCATGTCGTTCGCATATATCAAAAATAGCACTGGTCCTAGAACTGACCCCTGTGGGACCCCGCTCGTCACAGGCGCCCACTGTGATACCTCTTCACGTACCATAACTCGTTGTTGCCTCCCTGTCAGGTATTCCTTGATCCATTGCAGTGCCCTCCCTGTTATATGCGCCTGATCCTTCAGCTTCTGCACTAAACTCTTGTGGGGAATTGTGTCAAAGGCCTTCCTTCAGTCTAGGAAAATGCAATCAACCCACCCCTCTCTCTCGTGTCTTACTTCTGTTACCTTGTCATAAAACTCCACAAGGTTTGTGACACAGGATTTGCCTTCCATGAACCCATGCTGGTTTTCATTTATAATCTTGTTCCGTTCCAGGTGTTCCACCACTCTCCTCCTGATAATCTTCATTACTTTGCACACAATACATGTCAGAGACACAGGTCTGTAATTTAGTGCCTCATTTCTATTTCCTTTCTTAAATATGGGGACTACATTTGCTGTCTTCCATTTCTCAGTTGCCCAGTTTCAAGGGATGTGTTGAAGATTGTGGTTAGGGGCACGCACAGCATCTCTGCTCCTTCTCTAAGGACCCACGGGGAGATGTTGTCCGGTCCCATCGCCTTTGAGGTATCAAGGTCACTTAGCAGCTTCTGCACCTCCTCCTCGGTTGTTCGTATGTCATCCAACACTTGTTGGTATATTCCCTCTTGATGTTCCCTTCTGTGCTGTCTTCCCAGAGCCCTTCCTGTCTCTACTGTAAAAACTTCCTTAAATCTCCTGTTTAGCTCCTCACATACCTCCTGATCATTTCTTGTGAGTTCTCCACCTTCTGTCCTCAGTCTGATCACCTGGTCTTTGACTGTTGTCTTCCTCCTGATGTGGCTATACAACAGTTTCGGGACAATCTTGATTTTCGATGCTATGTTATTTTCATACTGTCGCTGGGCCTCCCTCCTTACCTGTGCATACTCGTTCCTGGCTCTGCGACTAATCTCCCTATTTTCATGTGTTCTCTGCCTTCTCTACTTTTTCCATTCTCTATTGCACTTTGTTTTTGCCTCCTTACACCGTCGAGTAAACCAGGGGCTCGTTCTGGTCTTCCCATTGTTTCTGTTGCCCTTGGGAATAAACCTTTCCACTGCCTCCTTGCATTTTGTTGTTATATATTCCATCATTTCATTTACTGGCTTTCCTGCCAGTTCTCTGTCCCACGGAACCTCCTGCAGGAAGTTCCTCAACCCTATGTAGTCCCCTCTTTTATAGTCAGGCTTTTCCCATTCAACTCCTGTTACTCTCTCCACTTGCAACTCTACTATGTATTCAAAGCACAGAACCACGTGGTCACTTGCTCCTAGGGGACTCTCATATGTGATGTCCTCAATGTCTGAACTGCCCAGAGTGAACACAAGGTCCAATCTTGCCGGTTCGTCCTCCCCTCTCACTCTGGTAGTGTCCTTAACATGTTGGTGCATGAGGTTTTCCAGCACCACGTCCATCATCTTGGCTCTCCATGTTTCGGGACCCCCATGTGGCTCCAGGTTTTCCCAGTCAATCTCTCTGTGGTTGAAATCCCCCATAACCAGCAACTTTGCTCTGCTGGAGTGAGCTCTTCTTGCCACCTCAGCTAGTGTGTCCACCATTGCTCTGTTGCTCTCTTCACATTCCTCTCTTGGCCTCTTGCAGTTCTGTGGTTGATTATACATCACTGCAATGACCACCTTGTGCTCCCCAAACTGAAGTGTACCTACTATGAAGTCCCTTTCTCCTGTCTCGTTTATGCCTCCCATTTTCTCGAATTTCCATCGGTTTTTTACGAGCAGAGCAACCCCTCCTCCCCCTCTGCCCCTTCTATCTTTCCTCATGATCTGGTATCCTGGTGGGAAGATTGCATCTGTTATTGTCTCCGTGAGTTTTGTTTCTGTAACTGCTATGAAGTCTGGGGACTTCTCATTGATTCGTTCTTGCCATTCCTCATATTTATTCGTTAATCCATTCGCATTTGTGTACCAAACCTTCAACTTCTGTTCAAATACTGTAACTGTGGTCCTGGGGGAATACTGGGGTTGGGAGAGCAGGAGCCCTGGTGAGGGCCTGTGGGGGGTTGCAGTGGAGGTGGAGGA
>NC_091299.1:18612930-18630430 GCF_038502225.1 Cherax quadricarinatus | reverse complement strand
GATTATGTATTGGTAGATAAAAGACTGTTGAGTAGACTTCAGGATGTACATGTTTATAGAGGGGCCACAGATATATCAGATCACTTTCTAGTTGTAGCTACACTGAGAGTAAAAGGTAGATGGGATACAAGGAGAATAGAAGCATCAGGGAAGAGAGAGGTGAAGGTTTATAAACTAAAAGAGGAGGCAGTTAGGGTAAGATATAAACAGCTATTGGAGGATAGATGGGCTAATGAGAGCATAGGCAATGGGGTCGAAGAGGTATGGGGTAGGTTTAAAAATGTAGTGTTAGAGTGTTCAGCAGAAGTTTGTGGTTACAGGAAAGTGGGTGCGGGAGGGAAGAGGAGTGATTGGTGGAATGATGATGTGAAGAGAGTAGTAAGGGAGAAAAAGTTAGCATATGAAAAGTTTTTACAAAGTAGAAGTGATGCAAGGAGGGAAGAGTATATGGAGAAAAAGAGAGAGGCTAAGAGAGTGGTGAAGCAATGTAAAAAGAGAGCAAATGAGAGAGTGGGTGAGATGTTATCAACAAATTTTGTTGAAAATAAGAAAAAGTTTAGGAGTGAGATTAACAAGTTAAGAAAGCCTAGAGAACAAATGGATTTGTCAGTTAAAAATAGGAGTGGAGAGTTATTAAATGGAGAGTTAGAGGTATTGGGAAGATGGAGGGAATATTTTGAGGAATTGTTAAATGTTGATGAAGATAGGGAAGCTGTGATTTCGTGTATAGGGCAAGAAGGAACAACATCTTGTAGGAGTGAGGAAGAGCCAGTTGTGAGTGTGGGGGAAGTTAGTGAGGCAGTAGGTAAAATGAAAGGGGGTAAGGCAGCCGGGATTGATGGGATAAAGATAGAAATGTTAAAAGAAGGTGGGGATATAGTTTTGGAGTGGTTGGTGCAATTATTTAATAAATGTATGGAAGAGGGTAAGGTACCTAGGGATTGGCAGAGAGCATGCATAGTTCCTTTGTATAAAGGCAAAGGGGATAAAAGAGAGTGCAAAAATTATAGGGGGATAAGTCTGTTGAGTATACCTGGCAAAGTGTATGGTAGAGTTATTATTGAAAGAATTAAGAGTAAGACGGAGAATAGGATAGCAGATGAACAAGGAGGCTTTAGGAAAGGTAGGGGGTGTGTGGACCAGGTGTTTACAGTGAAATATATAAGTGAACAGTATTTAGATAAGGCTAAAGAGGTCTTTGTGGCATTTATGGATTTGGAAAAGGCGTATGACAGGGTGGATAGGGGGGCAATGTGGCAGATGTTGCAGGTGTATGGTGTAGGAGGTAGGTTACTGAAAGCAGTGAATAGTTTTTACGAGGATAGTGAGGCTCAAGTTAGAGTATGTAGGAAAGAGGGAAATTATTTCCCAGTAAAAGTAGGCCTTAGACAAGGATGTGTGATGTCACCGTGGTTGTTTAATATATTTATAGATGGGGTTGTAAGAGAAGTAAATGCGAGGGTCTTGGCAAGAGGCGTGGAGTTAAAAGATAAAGAATCACACATAAAGTGGGAGTTATCACAGTTGCTCTTTGCTGATGACACTGTGCTCTTGGGAGATTCTGAAGAGAAGTTGCAGAGATTGGTGGATGAATTTGGTAGGGTGTGCAAAAGAAGAAAATTGAAAGTGAATACAGGAAAGAGTAAGGTTATGAGGATAACAAAAAGATTAGGTGATGAAAGATTGGATATCAGATTGGAGGGAGAGAGTATGGAGGAGGTGAATGTATTCAGATATTTGGGAGTGGACGTGTCAGCGGATGGGTCTATGAAAGATGAGGTGAATCATAGAATTGATGAGGGGAAAAGGGTGAGTGGTGCACTTAGGAGTCTGTGGAGACAAAGAACTTTGTCCATGGAGGCAAAGAGGGGAATGTATGAGAGTATAGTTTTACCAACGCTCTTATATGGGTGTGAAGCATGGGTGATGAATGTTGCAACGAGGAGAAGGCTGGAGGCAGTGGAGATGTCATGTCTGAGAGCAATGTGTGGTGTGAATATAATGCAGAGAATTCGTAGTTTGGAAGTTAGGAGGAGGTGCGGGATTACCAAAACTGTTGTCCAGAGGGCTGAGGAAGGGTTGTTGAGGTGGTTCGGACATGTGGAGAGAATGGAGCGAAACAGAGTGACTTCAAGAGTGTATCAGTCTGTAGTGGAAGGAAGGCGGGGTAGGGGTCGGCCTAGGAAAGGTTGGAGGGAGGGGGTAAAGGAGGTTTTGTGTGCGAGGGGCTTGGACTTCCAGCAGGCATGCGTGAGCGTGTTTGATAGGAGTGAATGGAGACAAATGGTTTTTAATACTTGACGTGCTGTTGGAGTGTGAGCAAAGTAACATTTATGAAGGGGTTCAGGGAAACCGGCAGGCCGGACTTGAGTCCTGGAGATGGGAAGTACAGTGCCTGCACTCTGAAGGAGGGGTGTTAATGCTGCAGTTTAAAAACTGTAGTGTAAAGCACCCTTCTGGCAAGACAGTGATGGAGTGAATGATGGTGAAAGTTTTTCTTTTTCGGGCCACCCTGCCTTGGTGGGAGTCGGCGAGTTCTTGCTAATTGACCAGTTTTACATATTCGGCACGACATATGTATATCCGCGAAATTTCTGGAAATGTAGGGTCGTGTGGGCTCACCATTGGCGCTGCGTACTCATTCACAGACTTGTTTCTAACACTGATAAATAAGACTCACTTTGAAGAGGAATCTTCGGACGACATTTCGGTCCATCCTGGAATATAATGAACCATGACGGTATCATCACTTTTCTGCCAGTATTATCACTTTTGTTCTTGTATTTCTCTTTCTAACACTACATACACTGCCAATGATACTCGGCTTGAGTGTACTTCTAGCGATATGTTCGGTATGTTGTTGACTCTCAAATCCTGGTGGTTCTTCATCACGCAGGCTATGTACGCTGTCCCTGGGATAGTCACTCTCTCTCTCTCTCTCTCTCTCTCTCTCTCTCTCTCTCTCTCTCTCTCTCTCTCTCTCTCTCTCTCTCTCTCTCTCTCTCTCTCTCTCTCTCTCTCTTTCTCCTATTTTCCTCTTGTTGGGATATGTTAACAGCTACACAAATAACCCGCACATAAAAGAGAGAAGCTTACAACGACGTTTCGGTCCGACTTGGACCATTGACAAAGTCACAGTGTGACTTTGTCAATGGTCCAAGTCGGACCGAAACGTCGTCGTAAGCTTCTCTCTTTTATGTGCGGGTTATTTGTGTATCGTTCCAGTCACGGTATTGTGCCTTTTTTTGTTATTTCTGTTAACTGCTCCTTGGTGTTTCATTACCCTCGTTGCCTGTTTACATATTCCAAATGTGTACTTACCTGTATGTACTTACATATTTGTGGTTGCAGGGATCGAGTCACAACTTGCCCTGCCTCTTCGCTGATCGCTACTAGACTCACTCACTCTGCTCCATGAGCCTTATTGCATCTCTTCTTAAAGCTACGTATGGATCCTGCCTCCACTGCATCACTCTCCAGATTGTTCCAATTCCTTAAAACTCTATGACTGAAGAAATATTTCCTAACATCCCTGTGACTCATCTGAGTTTTCAACTTCCAACTGTTTCCTCTTGTTGCTGTGTCACATCCCTGGAACATCCTGTCTCTGTCCGGCTTACCAATTCCACTCAGTATTTTGTATGTTGCTATCATGCTTCTCCTCCCCTTCCTGTCTTCCAGTGTCGTCAGGTTGATTTCCCTTAACCTCTCCTCGTAGGACATAACCCTTAGCTCCTGGACTAGTCACGTTGCAAACTTTTCACTTTCTCTAATTTCTTGACGTGATTGACCAGGTGTGTGTGTGTGTGTGACTGTGTGTATGTGTGTGTGTGTGTGTGTGTGCACTCATCTAGTTGGGTCGATTCACAGCTCCTGGCCCCGCCTCTTCACTCGTCGCTACTAGGTAACTCTTCCTGCTCCATGAGCTTTATCATGCCTCTCCTCAAAGCTATGTATGGATCCTGTATCCACTATATTACTTCCCAGACTTTTCCACTGTCTGACAACTCTGTTACTCAAGAAATACTTCTTAACATCTCTGTGATTCATTTGAGTTTTCAACTTCCAATTGTGACCCCTTGTTGCTGTGTCCCATCTCTGGAACATCCTGTCTCTGTCCAACTTGTCGATTTCTCTGAGTATTTTATATGACGTCATCATATCCTTCCCATCTCCTGTCCTCCAGTGTGGTCAGGTCGATTTCCCTTAACCTCTCCTCGTAGGACATGCCCCGTGTTCCGGGACTAATATTATTGCAAACTTTTGCACTTTCTTAAGTTTTCTTATGTGCTTGGCTAGGTGTTGATTCCAAACTGGCCTAACGTACACAGTGTACAGGGTCCTTATTGAGATGTCTGAATGCTGTTCTTAGGTTTGCTAGTCGCCCGTATGCTTCAGCAGTTATTTGGTTGATGTGCGCCTCAGGAGATGTGCCTGGTGTTATACTCACTCCGAGATCCTTTTCCTTGAGTGAGGTTTATAGTCTCTGGCCCCCTAGACTTCACTCCGTCTGCGGTCTTCTTTGCCCTTGAGGGTTTGAACTCCATGAGCCAGTTGCTGGACCAGGCCTGCAGCCTGTCAAGATCCCTTTGTAGTTCTGCCTGGTCCTCGTCCTCATCGACTTCACATTATTTGCATACAGGGACACTTCTGAGCCTATTCTTTCCGTCATGTTGTTCACAAATACCAGAAACAGCACCAGTCCTAGGACTGACCCCTGTGGAACCCTGCTCGTCACAGGCGCCCACTCTGACACCTGGCCACGGACCATGATTCGCTGTTGTCTTCCTGACAGGTATTCTCTGATCCATTGTAGTGCCTTCCCTGTTATCACTGCCTGGTCCTCCACCTTTGCACTAATCTCTTGTGTGGAACAGTGTCAAATGCCTTTTTACGGTCCAAGAAAACGCAGTCTACCCACCCATCTCTCTCTTCTCTTACTGCTGTCACCCTGTCAAAGAACTCCCGTAGGTCTGTGACACAGAATTTCCCGTTTCTGAAACCGTGCTGGTTGTCGTTGATAAGCTCATTCCTTTCTAGGTGCTCCACCACTCTTCTCCTAATAATCTTCTCCATGACTTTGCATATTATACATGTCAGTGACACTGGTTTGTAGTTTAATGCTTCGTGTCTGTCTCCTTTTTTTGAAAATTGGGACTACATTTGTTGTCTTTCATACCTCAGGTAATCTCCCTGTTTCCATAGATGTGTTGAAAATTGTTGTTAGTGGTACACACAGTGCCTCTGCTCCCTCTCTCAGGACCGAAGGAGAGCTGTTATCCGACCCCATCGCCTTTGAGGTATCTAGCTCGCTTAGTAGCCTCTTCACTTCTTCCTCGGTTGTATGTATTGTGTCCAACACTTGATGGTGTACCCCACCTCTCTGTTTTTCTGGTGTCCCTTCTGTCTCCACTGTGAACACTTCTTCGCATCTCATGTTGAGCTCCTCACATGTATGTATGTGTGTATGTGTGTGTGTGTGTGTGTGTATACTCACCTATTTGTACTCACCTATTTGTGGTTGCAGGGTCGAGTCTTAGCTCCTGGCACCGCCTCTTCACCGGTTGCTACTGGGTCCTCTCTCTCCCCGCTCCATGAGCTTTATCAAATCTCGTCTTAAAACTATGTATGGTTCCTGCCTCCACTATGTCACTTTCTAGGCTATTCCACTGCCTGACAACTCTATGACTGAAGAAATACTTCCTAATATCTCTCTGACTCATCTGTGTCTTCAACTTCCAATTGTGACCTCTTGTTTCTGTGTCCCCTCCCTGGAACATCCTGTCTTTGTCCACCTTGTCTATTCCGTGCAGTATTTTATATGTCGTTATCATGTCTTCCCTGACCCTCCTGTCCTCCAGTGTCGTCAGGCCGATTTCCCTTAACCTTTCTTCATTGAACATTCCCCTTAGCTCTGGAACTAGCCTTGTCGCAAACCTTTGCACTTTCTCTAGTTTCTTGACATGCTTTATCAAGTGTGGGTTCCAAACAGGTGCTGCATGCTCCAATATGGGCCTGACATACACGGTGTACAGTGTCTTGAACGATTCCTTACTAAGGTATCGGAACGCTGTTCTCAGGTTTGCCAGGCGCCCATATGCTGCAGCAGTTATCTGGTTGATGTGTGCTTCCGGAGACATGCTCGGTGTTATACTCACCCAAAGATCCTTCTCCTTGAGCGAGGTTTACAGTCTTTGACCACCTAGCCTATACTCTTGTCTGCGGTCTACTGTGTCCTTCCCCTATCTTCATGATGTTGCATTTGGCGGGATTAAATTCGAGAAGCCAGTTGCTGGACCAGGTGTCCAGTCTGTCAAGGTCTCTTTGAAGTCCTGCCTGGTCCTCATCTGATTTATTTCTCCTCATTAACTTCACATCATCTGCGAACAGGGACACTTCTGAGTCTAACCCTTCCATCATGTCGTTCAAATATACCAAAAATAGCACTGGTCCTAGGACCGACCCCTGTGGGACCCCGCTCGTCACAGGTGTCCACTGTGATACATCATTACGTACCATGACTCGTTGTTGCCTCCCTGTCAGGTATTCTCTGATCCATTGCAGTGCCCTTCCTGTTATATGCGCCTGATCCTCTAGCTTCTGCACTAATCTCTTGTAAGGAACTGTGTCAAAGGCCTTCTTGCAGTCCAAGAAGATGCAATCAACCCACCCCTCTCTCTCGTGCCTTACTTCTGTTACTTTATAACAAAACTCCAGAAGGTTAGTGACGCAGGATTTGCCTTCCATGAATCTGTGCTGGTTGGCGTTTATACTCTTGTTCCGTTCCAGGTGTTCCACCCCTCTCCTCCTGATAATCTTCTACATAACTTTGCATACTATACACGTCAGTGACACAGGTCTATAGTTTAGTGCCTCTTTTCTGTCTCCTTTTTTAAAAATGGGAACTACATTTGCCGTCTTCCATACCTCAGGTAGTTGCCCAGTTTCCAGGGACGTGTTGAAGGTTGTGGTAAATGGCATGCACAACATGTCTGCTCCCCCTCTAAGGACCCACGGGGAGATGTTGTCCGGTCCCACTGCCTATGAGGTATCGATGTCCCTTAGCAGTTTCTTCACCTCCTCCTCATCTGTATGTATATCGTCCAACACTTGTTGGTATATTCCTTGCTGGTGTCCCCATCTGGTCTGTTTCCCCAGAGGCCTTCCTGACTCCACTGTAAATACTTCCTTGAATCTCATGTTGAGCTCCTCACATGCCTCTTGATCGTTTTTGTGAGTTCTCCACCTTCTTTCCTCAGCCTTATCACCTGGTCTTTGACTGTTGTCTTCCTCCTAATGTGGCTATACAGCAGTTTCGGGTCAGATTTGACTTTCGATGCTATGTCCTTTTCGTACTGTCGCCGGGCATCCCTCCTTATCTGTGCATACTCGTTTCTTGCTCTTCTACTAATCTCCTTATTTTCCTGGGTCCTTTGCCTCCTGTACCTTTTGCATTCTCTGGTGCACTTAGTTTTTGCCTCCCTACACCTTCGGGTAAACCAAGGACTCACTTTGGTCTTCCTATTATTTCTGTTTCCCTTGGGAACAAACCTTTCCTCTGCCTCCTTGCACTTTGTTGCTATATATTCCATTATCATCCTTTACTGATTTTCCTACCAGTTCTCTGTCCCACTGAACCTCCTGCAGGAAGTTCCTCATACCTGTGTAGTCCCCCCTTTTATAGTTTGGCTTTTCCCATTCAATTCCTGTTACCATCTCCACTTGTAACTCTACTATATAATCAAAACTCAGAACCACATGATCGCTAGCTCCAAGGGGCCTCTCGTAAGTGATGCCCTCAATGTCTGAACTGCTCAGAGTGAACACAAGATCCAGTCTTGCTGGCTCATCCTCCCCTCTCTCTCTGGTAGTGTCCCTGACATGTTGATGCATTAGGTTTTCAAGTACCACATCCATCATCTTGGCTCTCCATGTTTCGGGACCCCCATGTGGCTCCAGGTTTTCCCAGTCGATCTCCCTGTGGTTGAAATCGCCCATTACCAGTAACTTTGCTCTGCTCGAGTGAGCTCTTCTTGCCACCTCGGCCAGTGTGTCCACCATTGCCCTGTTGTTTTCTTCATACTCCTCTCTTGGCCTCCTGCAGTTCTGTGGTGGGTTATACATCACTCCAATGACTACTTTATGTTCTCCAGACTGAATTGTACGTACTATGTAGTCTCTTTCTCCAATCACGTCCATGCCTTCCATTTCCTCAAATTCCCATCGACTTTTTATGAGCAGTGCAATCCCTCCCCCCCCCTCTACTTCTATCTTTCCTCAGGATCTGATATCCTGGTGGGAAGATTGCATCTGTTATTGTCTTTGCGAGTTTTGTTTCTGTGACTGCTATGATGTTTGGGGATTTCTCACCGATTCTTTCGTTCCACTCCTCATGCTTATTCGTTATTCCGTCCACGTTTGTGTACGAAACTTTCAGCTTCTTTTCTATCACTGTGGTCCTGCAAGAATATTGGGGTTGAGGGAGAGGGAGCGAGAGCCTTGGTGGGGGCCTATGGGGGGCTGTGGTGTAGGTGGGGTTTGTGATGAGGGGGGTGGTCAGAATGCCAATAAGGGACAGCTATTGGGGTGAGGTTTGTGATGTGGGGGTTGGTGGCAGAGGGAACAGTGAGTGGGGTGTAGTTTAGGTTGCTCAGTTGCGTTGGGATTGTCATGGTTGGAGTCTTTCGGTGGGAGATTCTGTGGGGTGTTTGCCCTTCCTCCAGTGTCTGGGTCCTTCTCATCATCATCATTGCCTCTCGTTCTTCCTTGTGTCTCTGTACCCTCTCTTTCAGTGTAGTCCTTTCTTCTTGTGTTCTGTCGTGATTGAGGTATACTCTCTGGTACCCCTGTTTGTCCCTCAGTCGTGCTTTCTCTTGCAGGATCCTGGTTCGAACTGATTCTTCCTTGAAAATTACTTTGACAGGCCGTATCCTTCCACTCGCAAACCACCCAATTCTCCGAAAATTTGTCACCTGGATCATATCGCCCTCACCTATTGTTTTCATGATGCCTTAAATCATTTTTTCCTCTTCCTGTTTTATTTCTTCGAACTTGTCCCCCTTGGCTTCTTGGAGCCCGTAGACAAAAACTGACCTCACCCTTTCCTCCTCCCACTGAGTCTCCATTTGCATCCTCTGAGGTGTTTTATTTCCTTCCATTGAAATGTTCTTGCCTTCAGTCCCTGTCCTATCTGAAACTTCTATTCTCAGTGATCTGTCTTTCATGATCAGCTGTTCCTTGCTATTGCAGTTGGCTGTTAGAGTCTCTGCATATAACATACCCTCATTGTCTTTGGACCTGTCATTTGATCTTAGTATGCTCCTCGTCTTTTCCCTGGCCCCACATGGGTCTGATAGGGCCTTCATGTATGGCATATCTCCTGTTTCTCACCATCCCCTTGTCTGTGCCTGACATAAAATTTCCTGATGTCGCATCTGAATTGTCATTGGTCTCCCTAGTCTGTTTTAGGTTTTTCAGTTTCTCTTCTAAGCCCTGTATCCTAGCTTCTGCTGCTAAGACCTGTAGCTCCCACTTCCTGCACTCTTCAGCTATCCACTCCTCCATAATCTTGCCAAGCTCTTCTATCTTCCTTCCCCACTCTTCCTCCCTTTTTTGGAGCTCTAACTCCCAATCTTTCCTCCCTGGTTCGTCTATCAGATCTCTGGTTTTCTGCCCTCTAGGGCCACCCATTTTTTTTTATTACCACAAAAAGAAGCTTATGTATTTTGCCTCAGAGAAAAGTTTATGTGTTTTCAGGGTGTGTGTGGGGGGGGAGGGACAAGGCTAGAGGAGAGAGAGAGAAAATAAGAGGGGAAAGGCTAGAAGAGGGAGAGAGAGAGTAAGAGGGGGAGAGAGAAAGGGTAGAAAGAGGGAGAGAGAGGAGGGGGTATGAGGGTGAGGGATAAGACTAGGGGGGAGAGAGAGAGAAACGAGAGGGGAAGAGTAAGGGTAGAGAGAGGGAGAGAGAAGGAGAGAGATAGAGAGGGAGAGAGTAGGGTGAGGGAAAAGGCTATGAGAGAGAGAAATGTGAGGGAGGGGTAGAAAGATAAAAAGAGGGAAAGACAGAAAGAGGGAGAGTTAGAGAGAAAGATAGAGGGAGGGGGAGTTAAGGCTAGAGCGGAGGGTGAGGGAAAAGGACTGTGCAGGAGAGAGAGGGAGAGAGGTGGGTGGGGGGATGTTGTGATAGAAACACAGGCCTTATCTCTAGGCTTTATTGAACATAGAATCTTCATAGTACTTCTGCAACAACAAAATATAATGACTAGTACATCTAATAATGGCTTCTACAGGGATGGTGATGTCTTGCATATGTCAAGAGAAAAGTTATAACTACAGGCCACATATTTAAACTCACCATGTAATCTGCATCACTAATATAGGGATAGTAGAAGAGAAGAGAATCACACACCAAGTGTTGGCGCCCATGACACAAACCAAACTGTTGTTGTTGTTAAGGGCCCCGAGAGGTGGTGCAGTATTATCCTGCTGCTGCTCCCCACAGGAGCAGTATCACTACAATCTCCCCCTTCTAAAATATCAGAGACAGTAATCTCCCAAACTGTTAGGTGGGCGACGTACACGTCCCGACCGTCGTAGCCCTTGAGCCTCTTCACCAGGTTCAATATTTTCCAGCGGGGTTTGACTAACTGCTGGAGCAGAATCCTCTATTTCCATAGGGGTAGTCTCAAGGGGCTTTCCAGGAGAAAACGAAGCATCTTTCACATCTATTGGTGTATCTTGAGATTCCACACTAATGGGGATTTCAACTGGGGCTAAATGTCTTGTAGATACTGTAGTCTCTTCACCATTTTGGTAGCGAATGTGGGCATAATGTGGATTAGCTTGCAGGAGCTCTACCTCTTCCACTAAAGGATCCGTCTTGTTCATCCTACGGTGACTCTTCAGGAGAACGGGTCCAGGATGACATAACCAAGTGGGCACGGAGGCTCCCGTAGAAGAACGACGTGAATAGTTGAGGAGTCTTTCATGAGGGGTTGCATTAGTAGCTGTGCACAGCAATGATCTAATAGAGTGAAGAGCATCAGGTAGGACAGTTTGCCAGTGTTGAACAGGTAGATTGCGCGACTTCAATGTCATTGTAACTGCCTTCCATATAGTACCATTGAACCGCTCCACTTGACCATTGCCTTGAGGGTTGTAGCTTGTTGTTCTGCTGCAGGCAATACCTTTGCTAGACAAAAACTCCTGAAGTTCGTTACTCATGAACGAGGATCCCCTGTCTGAATGGATATAAGCTGGCATACCAAAAATAGAGAACAACTGTGAAAGACAACTAATAACAGTTGAAGCAGTCATATTGGCACAGGGGAATACAAAGGGAAACCTTGAATATTCATCTACTATGTTAAGGAAATACCTATTCTGATTTGTGCTTGGTAGAGGTCCTTTGAAATCTATATTCAGTCTCTCGAAAGGCTGGGTGGATTTTATGAGATGAGTCTTCTCTGGCTGATGAAAGTTTGGCTTGCACTCTGCACATACTCTGCATGCTCTGATCACTTGTCGCACATCTTCCACTGAGTAGGGCATGTTCTTTGATTTGACAAAATGGTACAGGCGTGTAATTCCTGGGTGACACAAAGCCTTGTGGAGAGCTGAGAGTGATTGTAAATCATGACATGCTGCTCCACAGTGGGACCTAGAGAATGCATCAGGTGAGATGTTCTCTTGACCCGGTCGGTACAGAATATCAAAGTCATAACACGATAGTTCCATCCTCCAGCGTAATATTTTGTCATTCTTTATCCTACTTTTGTGCTTCTTGTCGAACATGTACATCACGGACCGTTGGTCAGTCCTTATGGTGAAATGTCTACCAGTTAAATAATGCCTCCAGTGGCGAACTGCTTCTATGATGGCCTGGGCTTCCTTTTCTACAGCAGCGTAACATTTCTCTGATCCTTGAAAAGTTCTCGAAAAGAAGGCTACTGGTCGTCCTGCCTGAGACAAGACTGCAGCAATGGCAATGTCAGATGCATCCGTTTCCACTTCGAATGGTAGGGATTCATCAATGGCTTGAACTACTGAGTTTTCAATGTCTTGTTTGAGAGTATGGAAAGCGGCTTCTGCTTCCTTTGTCACAGGAAATGTGGTAGCACTCAATGGGCGGACTTTACTTGAATAGTTGTAGATCCATTGTGAGTAATAAGCAAAGAGACCAAGAGTTCTTCGGAGTGACTTTTTGTCTTGAGGCATTGGAAGTTCCCGTAGAGGTCGTAGTCGTTCAGGGTCTGGGAATATTGAACCTCCTTCCACTACATAACCAAGGATGCTAAGCCTTTTAGTTGAAAAAGTGCACTTTTCCTCATTGTAACTGATATTTTTCTTCTTGGCGGCTTCCAAAAACTTATCAAGGTTTGCATCATGTTCCTCCTGGGTCTTGCCACAAATGGTAACATTATCTAAATACGCATAAGTTCCCATGAGTTGCTCTTCCTGAATGAGTGAATCCATAATTCGTTGGAAGCAGGCTACCCCATTGGTGACTCCAAAAGGGACTCTGGTAAACTGATACAGGCCATCACTAGCCTGAAATGCTGTGTATGGTTTATCTTCATTCCTTATAGGGACTTGATGATAGGCACTCTGTAGATCAATTGTGCTAAACACATAGTACTGAGCAATTTTGTTCACTGTATCATCAATTCGAGGTAGAGGGTACCCATCAAGAAGTGTAAATTTGTTGATTGTCTCAGAGTAATCGATAGCCAGTCTCCGTTTCCTATAATCATCTTTAACAACAACAACCTGTGCACGCCAAGGGGAATTACTCGGTTCTATAATACCCTCCTTCAGCAGCCTCTGAGTTTCTTTCTCAATGAACATCCGATCCTCATAAGAATAGCGGCGTGACTTAGCTGATATAGGATGGCAATCCGCGGTAAGATTTGCAAACAGCTTTGGTGGGTCTACCCTTAAAGTGCTAAGTCCACAGACAACAAGAGGAGGCAGTTCACCTCCATATGTTAAGGTGACACTACCATGCAGCTTCTGAAAGTCCTGACCAAGGATAACATCAGAGCACAGTTGTGGCAGAATAGCTAAATGTACATCTTGATAATCCTTTCCATTAACTCTGAGATTTACCTTACAAAACCCTAAGGTCTGAATAGAGAGAGATGTTGATGCCATGGAAACGGTACCTGATGAGTGATGTACAGTCAAGGAGTGGCGTTTAACTAAGTCAAGATTGATGAAACTCTCTGAGCTGCCACTATCAATAAGACCATCTACTTCTGTTCCTTTGATGAATACTTTCACAACTGCCTTTGACAGTGAATTTGGAGTAGCCGCAGAAGTCACTGTTGCTAGTGTCGCATGATCACGGGAATGTGTGGAGGCACTAGCTCTTGTTGATGCATTAGCACGACATACTTTAGCAAAGTGACCTTTCTTGTGGCATTTACGGCACATTGCTTCACGAGCAGGACACTTTGGACGTGGATGTCTTGAAAAACCACAAAAGAAACACACCGTACCTGCTGCTGCTGTCACTGAGGCAGGTTCCACAGTAACTTCATTGTAAGAGTCTTGGTCAGGAATTGCAGCACTTACCACTCGAGAAGGCTGAGTGGTACTGTATACTTCAGAATTCTTCTGGGCTGAATCTAGAGCTCTTGCCTGGTCAAAGGCAGCGGCTAAGTCGAGAGTTTTATTCTCCAATAAACGCTGCCTTATTATTGGTGATTGCAGGCCACTGATAAAAGCATCCCTGATGGACTCTTCACAATACTGAGCAGCTGTCACTGCTTGGAAGTGACAGTCCTTACCTAAAATTTTCAGTGCTTGAAAGTATTCCTCTAAGGATTCATCAATCTGCTGGCGGCGAGTTGCAAGGCGATAGCGTGCAAAGATTTCATTTGTAGGTTTAATATACTGAGACTTGAGGGTTTTGATAGCATCTTCGTAGGTATTACACTCAGAAATAGCCTCATATATCTTAGGTGACACAAAATTGATGAGCAGACTTAGTTTATCTAGATCTGTTTTAGGAAGGGCTCCCAAGAAGTTTTCGAAAGTCTTAAACCAGTGCTTCCATTCCTGAGCAGCCGTTGATAAGCTGGGGTCACAGTCTAGTCTCTCAGGTTTCAATAAACGCTCCATGTTGTGATGTAGTCTAGCGCAGGATCACCACCAGGTAGCCCAGGATTCTATGTTCAATAAATTGTTGTGATAGAAACACAGGCCTTATCTCTAGGCTTTATTGAACATAGAATCTTCATAGTACTTCTGCAACAACAAAATATAATGACTAGTACATCTAATAATGGCTTCTACAGGGATGGTGATGTCTTGCATATGTCAAGAGAAAAGTTATAACTACAGGCCACATATTTAAACTCACCATGTAATCTGCATCACTAATATAGGGATAGTAGAAGAGAAGAGAATCACACACCAAGTGTTGGCGCCCATGACACAAACCAAACTGTTGTTGTTGTTAAGGGCCCCGAGAGGTGGTGCAGTATTATCCTGCTGCTGCTCCCCACAGGAGCAGTATCACTACAGGGGACACAGTCAAATTCCCAGGGTCAGTTGTGTGGGTGTGTGTGTGTACTCACCTAGTTGTGGTTTCAGGGGTCGAGACTCAGCTCCTGGCCCCAAGTGTGTGTGTGTGTGTGTGTGTGTGTGTGTGCGCATGTGTGTGTGTGAGCACGTCAGTTGATCATATATCCCAGAAATACACCTCACCTTTATGTATCCATAATACTAATACAATACCATTGATACTGAGAGTAATTCTAACAATTATAATACTAGTGTGTGTTAAAGAGTGTTTCTTTCGCCCAGTTGTGTACTACCTTTTACTACATGTGTACCCAATACTTGCTTCTCAGATTGTACTGTCTTTGTGTCTTAAAACCTTATCTCTTAAAACTGTTGTCAGGGTTGTAGTCCTATTGGCCCCAACTTACTCCTCCTACCTATTCCTTGCTCCTACAAATTTTATCTTCCTTCTACTATTAGGTGCTGTGTGCATGATAGTCACTCTGGAGCAGGGTTTTGCGACAGCCAGCTACTAGTGATCGTAGGGCCGCTCTATCACTCAAAACTTCCCCTTAACAACAAACAGGTGATTTGTACCTTACAACTCAGAGGAGACTTCCATCCAGATGCTTGCTGTACGATGCTCGCTGTATGATAACTCTCGTGCACCTCGCCCTTCCGCCTCCGACCTCTTCAATTATTCTATTTTCATTTCCCTTTTGAGTCCTCATTTACCACACTTATCACTTGTATATTGCTACTTTTATAATTTACACTTCACTTTTGGTAAGTACACTTCTTATTTGTGATAACACCCAACCTATTATGGCGGCGCTACTTCCTCAGGCCTACTGCTGCCACCTTCTCTGCTTATATATGTAGACAGCCTGTACTCTCTGCACAGACAGATCATACTGTCTGCCCGCTTAGTTCATATTTTGTGCCACTCAAGTGTTGCCCTCTGTAGCCAGGCCTCTTAGTGGGCATGCCAGCCTGTCTGCCCTTGCCATGCTCTCACTCTCACAGCGGCCTAGCAGGAAGACACAAGGCCTACTCCTAGCTCTCTCTCGTGGGATGGCCCTGCCCAGGCCATGGGCACAACACACAAGCCTGTGTACCCACCACGACTTAATAAAGTAAGAAGCCTTCTGAAGAAGTTTATCATTAACCATCCACTTACAGCCTACCAAACAAACTCGTTATAAATGGTGGAAAGTGGTGGTCGCAGCAGTTGTTTGCCCAGAGAGAGGAAGGAAGAGATATGAAGTCATCTTCACTTCATTACCCTATGCAAGAAGCATCCGTCTCTCAACGAGTTATCCTGATGTCGTGTCTGTATGTTTGAGCATCCAGACACAGGTACAAGCAGGATCAAGCCGAAATTTGCCGAAATTCTTCGAGAATTGTAAGTGGCATCCCAGTGACTCCATGCTACAGCGTCCCACGCTGTTTCTCAAGTCATGTGTTCAGCGTCACTTGTATGTTGCTCTTGTTGTTCAGCTCAGCACAGCTGTTTCAGCAAGCCAGAGGTGAGTTTTGTGGCGATTTCTGCGTCCAGTGTGAGTTCTCCACGTGTTTGTGGGAGGAGGAAGTGGCCGCTCCTTGCCTCGCCCTACTGTACTCTCACACCTCACCAGTCTACCATACACTCCCTCTGCTGTGTTTTCTGCTGTTTTTCTTGTGATTTATTGCCAGAACTGTGTATCTGAGTCCCCGAGGCCACTCGAAGCTACGTGGATCAGCATGCCACATAGATCACGATGCCACGTGGATCCCGACGCCACGTGGGTGTGGGCAATGTCACGTTGATCTACAAACCACGTGAGTTACCGAGCCAGATGTCCCAGGCCTCATGCTGTGGTCTGCTGCCTGCATCACATTGACGTCACCCATGATGCTGCCCGACTTCATGACGTCACGATGTCTGCTGACGTCACCTCATGATGTCTGCCTGACGTCACCTCGAGACGTCTGCTGACGTCACAGTGCTGCTGACGTCATCACGCCTGACATCACATGATGTCACCATCGAGTGTTCAGTAATTATTAAAACATTGTCGAGAAGACTAAGAGAAGATACATGTCGTGTGTTAATTCCTCTCAGTCATTGTTCTCACATTATAGTATATGTCTTAGTGTCAGTTTTATGCACAGAAAAGCATCATTTGCTAGTTTAAGCCATGTTGTACCGCATGTACCGCGGGTGTGTTTAAAGTTTCCGTGTGTCCAGTGAGGTCTGAGCCAGACCTGAGTAGCACCACTGTGCTAAGTCACCCGATGTGACCAGTGCATATGACAGCTGATGTCAAGACAGCCCCGAGTGACCGAGCCCTCTTGTACAGAAAGCTTTTATGCTCGTCGCTAGTGATGTTCTGCAGAATCGTACCTGCTACGATTCCCATCGAGATTTGTTTCACTTCACCTCCAGACCGTCAGAGTGCAGTTATATGTAGAGAAACAAGTCTGGGGACGCTTAGACTAACCTCTGCTATAACTCCAACTGCCAAGAGAATGATACTCGCCAAGCCGCAGTTAGCCACTGTTGGCAGGCGCTGTGTCAGCCCGTCGCTCATGATGTTCTGCAGAATCGTACCTGCTACGATTCCCATCGAGATTTGTTTCACTTCACCTACAGACCGCCAGAGTGCAGTTATATGTAGAGAAACAAGTCTGGGGACGCTTAGACTAACCTCTGCTATAATTCCAACTGCCGAGAGAATGATACTCGCCAAGCCGCAGTTAGCCACTGTCGGCAGGGACTGTGTCAGCCTCGTGTCACAAGCTTCAGTGAGCAGCCTGCACAAAGAAGATGTCACTTTGACTGCTAGCTCTCTCACTGCAGTCTGGTGTATGATGTTATGACTCCCAGATGTTTTGCCCAGTCGTCTCTGCCACGACTCGCTCAACAACTCGCTCCACGCTCGCCGGCAGTGACAGGCCAGCGACAGTACCAGTCGAGAAGTGTCCTCCTGAGTCACTTGCCAGAAGTCCT
>NC_091299.1:18600430-18610430 GCF_038502225.1 Cherax quadricarinatus | reverse complement strand
CATATATCAAAAATAGCACTGGTCCTAGAACTGACCCCTGTGGGACCCCGCTCGTAACAGGCGCCCACTGTGATACCTCTTCACGTACCATGTGTGTGTGTGTGTGTGTGTGTACTCACCTAATTGTACTCACCTAATTGTGGTTGCAGGGGTCGAGACTCAGCTCCTGGCCCCGCCTCTTCACTGATCGCTACTGGATCCTCTCTCTCTCTGCTTCCTGAGCTTTGTCATACCTCTTCTTAAAACTATGTATGGTTCCTGCCTCCACTACTTCACTTGCTAGGCTATTCCACTTGCTGACAACTCTATGACTGAAGAAATACTTCCTAACGTCCCTGTGACTCGTCTGAGTCTTCAGCTTCCAGTTGTGACCCTTTGTCCCTGTGTCCCCTCTCTGGAACATCCTATCTCTGTCCACCTTGTCTATTCCCCGCAGTATCTTGTATGTCGTTATCATGTCTCCCCTGACCCTTCTGTCCTCCAGTGTCGTCAGTCCGATTTCCCTTAACCTTTCCTCGTACGACATTCCCTTGAGCTCTGGGACTAGCCTTGTTGCAAACCTTTGTACTTTCTCTAACTTCTTGACGTGCTTGACCAGGTGTGGGTTCCAGACTGGTGCTGCATACTCCAGTGTACTCACCTAGTTGTACTCACCTAGTTGAGGTTGCGGGGGTCGAGTCCGAGCTCCTGGCCCCGCCTCTTCACTGATCGCTACTAGGTCACTCTCCCTGAGCCGTGAGCTTTATCATACCTCTGCTTAAAGCTATGTATGGATCCTGCCTCCACTACATCGCTTCCCCAACTATTCCACTTACTGACTACTCTGTGGCTGAAGAAATACTTCCTAACATCCCTGTGATTCATCTGTGTCTTCAGCTTCCAACTGTGTCCCCTTGTTACTGTGTCCAATCTCTGGAACATCCTGTCTTTGTCCACCTTGTCAATTCCTCTCAATTCCTCTCAGTGTGTGTGTGTGTGTGTGTATGTGTGTGTGTGTGTGTGTGTGTGTGTGTGTGTGTGTGTCTGTGTGAATGTGTGTGTATGTGAGTGCATGTATGTGTGTGTGTGCGTGCGTGTGTGTGTGTGTGTGTATGTGTGTGTCTGTGTGTCTGTGTGTCTGTGTGTCTGTGTGTCTGTGTGTGTGTCTGTGTGTATGTGTGTATGTGTGTGTGTGTATGTATGTGTGTGTGTGTATGTGTGTGTGTTCTCACCTAATTGTGGTTGCAGGGGTCGAGACTCAGCTCCTGGCCCCTCCTCTTCACTGATCGCTACTAGGTCCTCTCTCTCTCTGCTTCCAGAGCTTTGTCATACCTCGTCTTAAAGCTATGTATGGTTCCTGCCTCCACTACATCACTTGCTGGGCTATTCCACTTCCTGACGACTCTATGACTGAAGAAATACTTCCTAACATTCCTCTGACTCGTCTGAGTTTTCAGCATCCAATTGTGACCCTTTGCTTGTGTGTCCCCTCTCTGGAACAACTTGTCTCCGTCTACCTTATCTATTCCACGCAGTATTTTGTATGTCGTTATCATGTCTCCCCTGACCCTCCTATCCTCCAATGTCGTCAGTCCGATTTTCCTCAACTTTTCTTCGTAGGACATACCCCTGAGCTGCGGAACTAGCCTTCTTGCAAGCCTTTGCACTTTCTCTAATTTCTTGACGTGCTTGACCAGGTGTGCGTTCCAAACTGGTGCTGCATACTCCAGTATGGGCGTGATGTACACAGTGTACTGTGTCTTAAACGATTCCTTATTAAGGTATCGGAACGTTATTGTCAAGTTTGCCATGCGCCCATATGCTACAGTTATTTGGTTGATATGTGCTTCCGGAGACGTGCTCGGTGTTATGCTCACCCCAAGATCTTTCTCCTTGAGTGAGGTTTGCAGTCTTTGTCCACCTAGCCTATACTCTGTCTGCAGTCCTCTTTGCCCTTCCCCAATCTTCATGACTTTAAATTCGAGAAGCCATTTGCTGGACCATGTGTCCAGCCTGTCCAGGTCTCTTTGAAGTTCTGCCTGGTCCTTATCTGATTTAATCCTCCTCATTAACTTCACATCATCTGCGAACAGGGACACTTCTGAGTCTATCCCTTCTATCATGTCATTCACATATACCAAAAATAGCACTGGTCATAGGACTGACCCCTGTGGAACCTCACTCGTCACAGGTGTCCAGTGTGATACCTCATCACGTACCATGAGTCGTTGTTGCCTCCCTGTCATGTATTCTCTGATCCATTGCAGTGCCCTTCCTGTTATACACGCCTCATCCTCCAGCTTCTGCACTAATCTCTTTTGAGGAACTGTGTCGAAGGCCTTCCTGCAGTCTAGGAAAATGCATTCAACCCACCCCTCTCTCTCCTGTCTTACTTTTGTTATTTTATCATAAAACTCCAGAAGGTTTGTGACACAGGATTTGCCTTCCATGAATCTAGGCTGGTTGTCGTTCATAATCTTGTTGCGTTCCAGGTGCTCCACCACTGTCCTGATAATCTTCACCGTGACTTTGCATACTATACACTTCAGTGACACTAGTCTGTAGTTTAGTGCCTTGTTTCTGTCTCCTTTCTTTCCATACCTCAGGTAGTTGCCCAGTTTCAAGGGATGTATTGAAGATTGTGGTTAGTGGCACACACAGCATCTCGGCTCCTTCTCTAAGGATCCACAGGGAGATGTTGCCCGGTCCCATCGCCTTGGAGGTATCAAGGTTTCTTAGCAGCTTCTGCGCCTCTTGTTCAGTTGTGTGTATGTCATCCAACACTTGTTGGTATATTCCCTGTTGGTGTTTCCCTCTATGCTATCGTCCCAGAGCCCTTCCTATCTCTACTGTACATAATTCCTTGAATCTCGTGTTGAGCTACTCACATACCTCTTGATCGCTTCTGGCGAGTTCCTCAGCTTCATTCCTCAGTCTGATCACCTGGTCTTTGACTGTTGTCTTCCTCCTAATGTGGCTATACTGCAGTGTCGGGTCACACTTGACTTTCGATACTATGTTGTTTTCGTACTGTCGCTGGGTCTCCCTCTTTATGTGTGCATACATGTCTCTGCCTCCCTACACCTTCGGGTAAACCAAGGGCTCGTTCAGGTCTTCCCATTATTTCTGTTACCCTTGAGAACAAACCTTTCCTCTGCCTCCTTGCATTTTGTTGTTATGTGTGTGTACTCGCCTAATTGTAGTTGAAGGGGTCGAGACTCAGCTCCTGACCCGCCTCTTCACTGAACGGTACTAGGTCTTCTCTCTCCCTGCTCTATGAGCTTTATCATACCTCGTCTTAAAGCTATGTATGGTTCCTGCCTCCACTCTATCACTCGCCGAAGTGCTCCACTTTGTGACTCATCTGAATCTTCAACTTTCAAGAGTGACCACTTGTTTCTGTGTCCCCATCTCTGCAACATCTTATCTCTGTCCACCTTGTCTATTCCACGCAGTATTTT
Organism: Cherax quadricarinatus; assembly: GCF_038502225.1. Lineage (NCBI taxonomy): Eukaryota > Metazoa > Arthropoda > Malacostraca > Decapoda > Parastacidae > Cherax > Cherax quadricarinatus. The sequence continues at coordinate 18,606,990 of NC_091299.1, read as the reverse complement.
GTATGTCGTTATCATGTCTCCCCTAACCCTCCTGTCCTCCAGTGTCGTCAGGCCGATTTCACTCAACCTTTCTTCGTAGGACATTCCCCTGAGTTCTGGAACTAACCTTGTCGCAAACCTTTGCACTTTGTCTAATTTCTTAACGTGTTCGACCCGGTGCGGGTTCCAGACTGCTGCTACATACTCCAGTATGGGCCTGACGTACACGGTGTACGATTCCTTGCTAGGGTGTCGGAACGCTAATCTCAGGTTTACCAGGCGCGCGTATGCTGCAGCAGTTATCTGGTTGATGTGTTAATGTGTGTGTGTGTGTGTGTGTGTGTGTGTGTTTGTGTGTGTGTGTGTGTGTGTGTGTGTGTGTGTGTGTGTGTGTGTGTGTGTTTGTGTGTGTGTGTGTGTGTGTGTGTGTGTGTGTGTGTGTGTGTCTGTGTGTGTCTTTGTGTGTGTGTGTATGTGTGTGAGTGTGTGTGTGTGTGTGTGTGTGTGTGTGTGTGTGTGTGTGTGTGTGTGTGTGTGTGTGTGTGTGTGTGTGTGCGCGCGCGTGTGTGTGTGTGTGTCTGTGTGCTTGTGTGTGTGTGTGTGTGTGTGTGCGTGTGTGTGTGTGTGTGTGTGTGTACTCACCTAGTTGTACTCACCTAGTTCAGGTTGCGGGGGTCGAGTCCGAGCTCCTGGCCCCGCCTCTTCACTGATCGCTACTAGGTCACTCTCCCTGAACCGTGAGCTTTATCATACCTCTGCTTAAAGCTATGTATGGATCCTGCCTCCACTACATCGCTTCCCAAACTGTTCCACTTACTGACTACTCTGTGGCTGAAGAAATACTTCCTAACATCCCTGTGATTCATCTGTGTCTTCAACTTCCAACTGTGTCCCCTTGTTACTGTGTCCAATCTCTGGAACATCCTGGCTTTGTCCACCGTGTCAATTCCTCTCAGTATTTTGTATGTCGTTATCATGTCCCCCCTATCTCTCCTGTCCTCCAGTGTCGTCAGGTTGATTTTCCTTAACCTCTCCTCGTAGGACATACCTCTTAGCTCTGGGACTAGTCTTGTTGCAAACCTTTGCACTTTCTCTAGTTTCTTTACGTGCTTCGCTAGGTGTGGGTTCCAAACTGGTGCCGCATACTCCAATATGGGCCTAACGTACACGGTGTACAGGGTCCTGAACGATTCCTTATTAAGATGTCGGAATGCTGTTCTGAGGTTTCCTAGGCGCCCATATGCTGCAGCAGTTATTTGATTGATGTGCGCTTCAGGAGATGTGCCTGGTGTTATACTCACCCCAAGATCTTTTTCCTTGAGTGAGGTTTGTAGTCTCTGGCCCCCTAGACTGTACTCCGTCTGCGGTCTTCTTTGCCCTTCCCCAATCTTCATGACCTTCCACTTGGTGGGATTGAACTCCAGGAGCCAATTGCTGGACCAGGTCTGCAGCCTGTCCAGATCCCTTTGTAGTTCTGCCTGGTCTTCGATCGAGTGAATTCTTCTCATCAACTTCACGTCATCTGCAAACAGGGACACCGCAGAGTCTATTCCTTCCATCATGTCGTTCACAAATACCGGAAACAGCACTGGTCCTAGGACTGACCCCTGTGGGACCCAGCTGGTCACAGGTGCCCACTCTGACACCTCGCCACGTACCATGACTCGCTGCTGTCTTCCTGACAAGTATTCCCTGATCCATTGTAGTGCCTTCCTTGTTATCCCTGCTTGGTCCTCCAGTTTTTGCACCAATCTCTTGTGTGGAACTGTGTCAAACGCCTTCTTGCAGTCCAAGAATATGCAATCCACCCACCCCTCTCTCTCTTGTCTTACTGCTGTCACCATGTCATAGAACTCCAGTAGGTTTGTGACACAGGATTTCCCGTCCCTGAAACCATGTTGGCTGCTGTTGATGAGATCATTCCTTTCTAGGTGTTCCACCACTCTTCTCCTGATAATCTTCTCCATGATTTTGCATACTATACATGTCAGTGACACTGGTCTGTAGTTTAATGCTTCATGTCTGTCTCCTTTTTTAAAGATTGGGACTACATTTGCTGTCTTCCATGCCTCAGGCAATCTCCCTGTTTCGATAGATGTATTGAATATTGTTGTTAGGGGTACACATAGCGCCTCTGCTCCCTCTCTCTATACCCATGGGGAGATGTTATCTGGCCCCATTGCCTTTGAGGTATCTTGCTCACTCAGAAGCCTCTTCACTTCTTCCTCGGTTGTGTGCACTGTGTCCAGCACATGGTGGTGTGCCCCACCTCTCCGTCTTTCTGGAGCCCCTTCTGTCTCCTCTGTGAACACTTCTGTGAATCTCTTTGTTAAGTTCCTCACATACTTCACGGTCATTTCTTGTTGTCTCTCCTCCTTCCTTCCTTAGCCTGATTACCTAGTCCTTGACTGTTGTTTTCCTCCTGATGTGGCTGTACAACAGTTTCGGGTCAGATTTGGCTTTCGCTGCTATGTCATTTTCATATTGTCTTTGGGCCTCCCTTCTTATCTGTGCATATTCATTACTGGCTCTACGACTGCTCTCCTTATTCTCCTGGGTCCTTTGCCTTCTATATTTCTTCCATTCCCTAGCACACTTGGTTTTTGCCTCCCTGCACCTTTGGGTGAACCATGGGCTCATCCTGGCTTTTTCATTAGTCCTGTTACCCTTGTGTATAAACCTCTTCTCAGCCTCCTTGCACATTGTTGCTACATATTCCATCATCTCATTAACTGACTTCCCTGCCAATTCTCTGTCCTACTGAACCCCATTCAGGAAGTTCCTCATTCATGTGTAGTCCCCTTTCCTGTAGTTTGGCTTCATTCATCCAGGCCTTCCTGCTTCCCCCTCCATTTGTAGCTCTACTGAGTATTCGAAGCTTAAAATCACATGATCGCTGGCCCCAAGGGGTCTTTCATATGTGACGTCCTCAATATCTGCACTACTCAATTTGAATACTAGGTCCAGTCTTGCTGGTTCATCCTCTCCTCTCTCTATTGTATTGTCCCTTACGTGTTGGTGCATGAAGTTTTCCAGTACCACCTCCATCATCTTAACCCTCCATGTGTCTTGGCCCCCATGTGGCTCCAAGTTCTCCCAATCGATCTCCTTGTGGTTAAAGTCGCCCATGATCAGGAGCTTTGCTCTGCTTGCATGAGCTCTTCTAGCCACTGCAGCCAGTGTGTCAACCATCGCTCTATTGCTGTCGTCATACTCTTCCCTTGGTCTCCTGCTGTTCTGTGGTGGGTTATACATCATTGCAATTACCACCTTGGGACCTCCAGAGTGAAGTATTCCAGCTATGTAATCGCTTGCTTCTCCGCTGTCTCCTCTCTCCAGCTCATCAAAATTATATTGGTTTTTGATCAACAGTGCCACTCCTCCCCCCCCTGTTACCTCTGTCTTTCCTCAGGATCTGGTATCCCGTTGGAAATATGGCATCTGTTATCATACCTGTTAGCTTGGTTTCTGTGAGAGGTATGATGTCCGGTGATGCCTCTTTGACTCTTTCGTGCCACTCCTCCCACTTATTTGTTATTCCATCAGCGTTTGGGTCTTACACAGATGACAGCAAGGAAATGAGTGAGCTACTCAAGTCCCAATATGACTCAGTTTTTAGCAAGCCGCTAACTAGACTGAGAGTCGAAGATCAAAATGAATTTTTTATGAGAGAGCCACAAAATTTGATTAACACAAGCCTATCCGATGTTATCCTGACGCCAAATGACTTCGAACAGGCGATAAATGACATGCCCATGCACTCTGCCCCAGGGCCAGACTCATGGAACTCTGTGTTCATCAAAAACTGCAAGAAGCCCCTATCACGAGCCTTTTCCATCCTATGGAGAGGGAGCATGGACACGGGGGTCGTCCCTCAGTTACTAAAAACAACAGACATAGCCCCACTCCACAAAGGGGGCAGTAAAGCAACAGCAAAGAACTACAGACCAATAGCACTAACATCCCATATCATAAAAATCTTTGAAAGGGTCCTAAGAAGCAAGATCACCACCCATCTAGAAACCCATCAGTTACACAACCAAGGGCAACATGGGTTTAGAACAGGTCGCTCCTGTCTGTCTCAACTACTGGATCACTACGACAAGGTCCTAAATGCACTAGAAGACAAAAAGAATGCAGATGTAATATATACAGACTTTGCAAAAGCCTTCGACAAGTGTGACCATGGCGTAATAGCGCACAAAATGCGCGCTAAAGGAATAACAGGAAAAGTCGGTCGATGGATCTATAATTTCCTCACTAACAGAACACAGAGAGTTGTCGTCAACAGAGTAAAGTCCGAGGCAGCTACGGTGAAAAGCTCTGTTCCACAAGGCACAGTACTAGCTCCCATCTTGTTCCTCATCCTCATATCCGACATAGACAAGGATGTCAGCCACAGCACCGTGTCTTCCTTTGCAGATGACACCCGAATCTGCATGACAGTGTCTTCCATTGCAGACACTGCAAGGCTCCAGGCGGACATCAACCAAATCTTTCAGTGGGCTGCAGAAAACAATATGAAGTTCAACGATGAGAAATTTCAATTACTCAGATATGGTAAACATGAGGAAATTAAATCTTCATCAGAGTACAAAACAAATTCTGGCCACGAAATAGAGCGAAACACCAACGTCAAAGACCTGGGAGTGATTATGTCGGAGGATCTCACCTTCAAGGACCATAACATTGTATCAATCGCATCTGCTAGAAAAATGACAGGATGGATAATGAGAACCTTCAAAACTAGGGAGGCCAAGCCCATGATGACACTCTTCAGGTCACTTGTTCTATCTAGGCTGGAATATTGCTGCACTCTAACAGCACCTTTCAAGGCAGGTGAAATTGCCGACCTAGAAAATGTACAGAGAACTTTCACGGCGCGCATAACGGAGATAAAACACCTCAATTACTGGGAGCGCTTGAGGTTTCTAAACCTGTATTCCCTGGAATGCAGGAGGGAGAGATACATGATTATATACACCTGGAAAATCCTAGAGGGACTAGTACCGAACTTGCACACGAAAATCACTCACTACGAAAGCAAAAGACTTGGCAGACGATGCACCATCCCCCCAATGAAAAGCAGGGGTGTCACTAGCACGTTAAGAGACCATACAATAAGTGTCAGGGGCCCGAGACTGTTCAACTGCCTCCCAGCACACATAAGGGGGATTACCAACAGACCCCTGGCAGTCTTCAAGCTGGCACTGGACAAGCACCTAAAGTCAGTTCCTGATCAGCCGGGCTGTGGCTCGTACGTTGGTTTGCGTGCAGCCAGCAGCAACAGCCTGGTTGATCAGGCGCTGATCCACCAGGAGGCCTGGTCACAGACCGGGCCGCGGGGGCGTTGACCCCCGAAACTCTCTCAGGTAAACTCCAGGTAATACCTTCAGTTTCCTATCCAGCACTGTGGTTTGGGGGGCCTGTCAGGGTGGGAGACCTGGTAGCATACTGTGGGATTCTATAGCTGGGTGTTGGGTGGAAGCTGTGAGTGTGGATTGTAGTTTGTGTTGGGATGGTGTTCTGAGAATAGTTCTGTGTGTGCTTTCACTTGCTGGTCTGTTCTGCTCTGATTGATCTCTGCTGCTTCCAACCTCGTCTCCTTTCGTAGCTCCTTTCGCTTTTTTATCTTCTCCCTCAGCTGCTGTCATTCTGTTTGTGTTCTGTCTCTGTCTAAGAACACCCTCATGTACTTTTCTGAGTATTTCAACCGCGGTTTCTCTTGGAGGATCCTGTTCCGTACTGTTTCTGTCCTGAGAATCAGCTTGATCGGTCGTTTTCTCCCCTTGGAATACCCCCCTATTCTCTGAAAATTTACAATCTCATCCATGTCTTCTTCACCTATTTCCTTGATGATGTTCTCAATCTCCTTTCTTTCTACCTGCCGTCTTTCAGTGTGTGTCCTTTCCTCTCTCTCCTGAAACCCGTGGATAAACACTGATTTAGCCCTTTCCTCCTCCCATTGCCTCTCCCTCTGTGACTCTGGTTCCTGTCTGTACATGCTCATTTTCTCCCTTGTTTTTTCCAGTAGCTCTTGGTAGCATTGTTGTGCCTCTGCATTAGACCTAACCCCCTCTCCACCTGCACCCAGCTGTTCTCCCCGTTCACTCCTTGGCCCTTCTTGGCAGGTTGATATGGCCTTAGCATAATTCATATCTCCCTCCTTCCTGTTCGGCCTCTCAGCTTCATATTCTGTGTCTTCTCGGGTCAATGCCCATGTAACTTGCTTCAGCCTGTTTACCTCATCTTCTAGGACCCTTATCCTGGTTATTGCAGTTTCGACTTGTGCCTCCCAATTCTTCTTCTCCTTCTCCAACCTCTCTTCTAATTTCACAGGAAGCTCTGTCTCCATTTTTTCAGAAAGCTCTCCTAATTTTTTCTCCCACTCTTGTTCCATCCTTTTCCACTGCTCCCCCATCCACTCCTCCCTACCAGAACCATTTTCATCTGATCCATGGTTCCTGCGAGGCCCCACCATATTTTTTTTTTAAGAGAAAAGAGAGAGAGATAGAGAGAGAAGGGAAAGGTAGGAGAGAGGGAGAGAGTGAGAAGGGAAAAGGGAGGAGAGAGGGGGAGAG
>NC_091299.1:18575430-18590430 GCF_038502225.1 Cherax quadricarinatus | reverse complement strand
TGGAAACTGGGCAACTACCTGAGGTATGGAAGATGGCAAATGTAGTTCCCATTTTTAAAAAAGGAGACAGAAAAGAGGCACTAAACTATAGACCTGTGTCATTGACGTGTATAGTATGCAAAATTATGGAGAAGATTATCAGGAGGAGAGTGGTGGAGCACCTGGAACGGAACAAGAGTATAAATGCAAACCAGCACGGATTCATGGAAGGCAAATCCTGTGTCACAAACCTTCTGGAGTTTTATGATAAAATAACAGAAGTAAGACACGAGAGAGAGGGGTGGGTTGATTGCATCTTCTTGGACTGCAAGAAGGCCTTTGACACAGTTCCTCACAAGAGATTAGTGCAGAAGCTAGAACATCAGGCGCATATAACAGGAAGGGCACTGCAATGGATCAGAGAATACCTGACAGGGAGGCAACAACTAGTCATGGTACGTAATGATGTATCACAGTGGGCACCTGTGACGAGCGGGGTCCCACAGGGGTCGGTCCTAGGACCAGTGCTATTTTTGGTATATGTGAACGACATGATGGAAGGGTTAGACTCAGAAGTGTCCCTGTTTGCAGATGATGTGAAGTTAATGAGGAGAATTAAATCTTATGAGGACCAGGCAGGACTTCAAAGAGACCTGGACAGACTGAACACCTGGTCCAGCAAATGGCTTCTCGAATTTAATCCTGCCAAATGCAAAGTCATAAAGATAGGGGAAGGGCACAGAAGACCACAGACAGAGTATAGGCTAGGTGGCCAAAGATTGCAAACCTCACTCAAGGAGAAAGATCTTGGGGTGAGTATAACACCGAACATGTCTCCGGAAGCACACATCAATCAGATAACTGCTGCAGCATATGGGCGCCTGGCAAACCTGAGAACAGCATTCCGATACCTTAGTAAGGAATCGTTCAAGACACTGTACACCGTGTATGTCAGGCCCATACTGGAGTATGCAGCACCTGTTTGGAACCCGCACTTGATAAAGCACGTCAAGAAACTAGAGAAAGTACAAAGGTTTGCGACAAGGTTAGTTCCAGAGCTAAGGGGAATGTCCTATGAAGAAAGATTAAGGGAAATCGGCCTGATGACACTGGAGGACAGGAGGGTCAGGGGAGACATGATAACGACATATAAAATACTGCGTGGAATAGACAAGGTAGACAAAGACAGGATGTTCCAGGGAGGGGACACAGAAACAAGAGGCCACAATTAGAAGTTGAAGACACAAATGAGTCAGAGAGATATTAGGAAGTATTTCTTCAGTCATAGAGTTGTAAGGCAGTGGAATAGCCTAGAAAATGACGTAGTGGAGGCAGGAACCATACACAGTTTTAAGACGAGGTTTGATAAAGCTCATGGAGCAGGGAGAGAGAGGGCCCAGTAGCAACCGGTGAAGAGGCGGGGCCAGGAGCTAAGACTCGACCCCTGCAACCACAAATAGGTGAGTACAAATAGGTGAGTACGCATTTTGTTGCCACATTGTCCATCATTTCTTGTACTGGTTTTCCTGTCAGTTCCCTCTCCCACTGAATGTCTTGCAGGAAGTTCCTCATGCCTGAGTAGTTCCCCCAAACTACAAAAGGGGGAACTACTCAGGCATGAGGAACTTCCTGCAAGACATTCAGTGGGAGAGGGAACTGACAGGAAAACCAGTACAAGAAATGATGGACTATATGGCAACAAAATGCAAGGAGGCAGAGGAGAGGTTTGTTCCCAAGGGAAACAGAAATAATGGGAAGAACAGAACGAGTCCTTGGTTCACCCAAAGGTGTAGGGAGGCAAAAACTAGGTGTACTAGAGAATGGAAAAGGTACAGAAGACAGAGAACTCAGGAAAATAAAGAGATTAGCCGAAGAGCCAGAAACGAATATTCACAGATAAGAAGGGAGGCTCAGCGGCAATATGAAAATGACATAGCATCGAAAGTCAAGTCTGACCCGAAGCTGTTGTATAGTCACATCAGGAGGAAAACAACAGTCAAAGACCAGGTAATCAGACTGAGGAAGGGTGATGGGGAGTTCACAAGAAACGACCGAGAGGTATGTCAGGAGCTCAACACGAGATTTAAAGAAGTATTTACAGTGAAACCAGTAGGACTCCAGGAAATCAGAACAGGGGGGTACACCAGCAAGTGTTGGATGAGGTACATATGACCAAGGAGGAGGTGAAGAAGCTGCTATGCGAACTTGACACCTCAAAGGCGGTGGGACCAGACAACATCTCTCCGTGGGTCCTTGAAAAGGGAGCAGAGATACTGTGTGTGCCATTAGCAAAGATCTTCAACACTTCAATTGAAACTGGGCAACTCTCTGAGGTATGGAAGATGGCAAATGTAATGCAAATTTTTAAAAAGGGAGACAGACATGAGGCACTAAACTACAGATCTGTATCACTAACGTGTATAGTATGCAGAGTCATGGAGAAGATCATCAGGAGGAGAGTGGTGGAGCACCTGGAAAGAAACAAGTGTATAATTGACAACCAGCACGGTTTCAGGGAAGGAAAATCCTGTGTCACAAACCTACTAGAGTTTTATGACAAGGTGACAGAAGTAAGACAAGAGAGAGAGGGGTGGATCGACTTCATTTTTTTGGACTGCAAGAAGGCCTTCGACACAATTCGTCACAAGAGGTTACTGCAAAAGCTAGAGGATCAGGCACACATAACAGGAAAGGCACTGTAATGGATCAGAGAATACTTGACAGGGAGGCAACAACGAGTCATGGTACGTGATGCGGTGTCAGAGTGGGCGCCTGTGACAAGCGGGGTTCCACAGGGGTCGGTCCTAGGACCTGTGTTGTTCTTGGTATATGTGAATGACATAACGGAAGGGATAGGCTCAGAAGCGTCCTTGTTTGCAGATGATGTGAAGCTAATGAGAAGAATCAAATCGGATGAGGATCAGGCAGGACTACAAAGAGACCTGGACAGGCTACAAGCCTGGTCCAGCAACTGGCTCCTTGAGTTTAACCCTGCCAAATGCAAAGTCGTGAAGATTGGGGGAGGGCAAAGAAGACCGCAGACACAATATAGTTTAGATGGCCAAAGACTGCAAACCTCACTCAAGGAAAAAGATCGGTGTATAACACCGAGCACATCTCCTGAGGCGCACATCAATCAGATAACTGCTGCAGCATACGGGCGCCTGGCAAACCTACGGATAGCGTTCCGATACCTCAGTAAGGAATCGTTCAAGACTCTGTATACCATTTACGTCAGGCCCATACTGGAGTATGCAGCACCAGTTTGGAATCCACACCTGGTCAAGCACGTCAAGAAATTAGAGAAAGTGCAAACGTTTGCAACAAGACTAGTCCCAGAGCTAAGGGGATTGTCCTATGAAGAAAGGTTGAGGGAAATCGGCCTGACGACACTGGAGGACAGGAGGGTCAGGGGAGACATGATAACGACATATAAAATACTGCTCGGAATAGACAATGTGGACAAAGACGGGATGTTCCAGAGATGGGACACAGACACATGAGGTCACAATTGGAAGTTGAAGACTCAGATGAATCAAAGGGATGTTAGGAAGTATTTCTTCGGTCATAGAGTAGTCAGGCCGTGGAATAGCCTAGAAAGTGAAGTAGTGGAGGCGGGAACCATACATAGTTTTAAGGCGAGGTATGATAAAGCTCATGGGGCAGGGAGAGAGAGGACCTAGTAGCAATCAGCGAAGAGGCGGGGCCAGGAGCTATGACTCGACCCCTGCAACCACAAATAGTTGAGTACAAATAGGTGAGTACACACACACAGGTTTGCAAGAAGACTAGTCCCTGAGCTAAGAGGTATGTCCTACGAGGAGAGGTTAAGGGAAATCAACCTGACGACACTGGAGGACAGGAGAGATAGGGGGGACATGATAACGACATACAAAATACTGAGAGGAATTGACAAGGTGGACAAAGACAGGATGTTCCAGAGATTGGACACAGTAACAAGGGGACACAGTTGGAATTTGAAGACACAGATGATTAACAGGGATGTTAGGAAGTATTTCTTCAGCCACAGAGTAGTCAGGAAGTGGAATAGTTTGGGAAGCGATGTAGTGGAGGCAGGATCCATACATAGCTTTAAGCAGAGGTATGATAAAGCTCACGGTTCACGGAGAGTGACCTAGTAGCGATCAGTGAAGAGGCGGGGCCAGGAGCTCGGACTCGACCCCTGCAACCTCAACTAGGTGAGTACACATACACGCACACGCACTCACACACACACACACACACACACACACACACACACACACACACACACGCACTCACACACACACACACACACACACACACACACACACACACACACACACACACACACACACACACACACACACACACACACAAACACACACACACACACACACACACACACACACACACACACACACACACACACACACACGCACTCACACACACACACACACACACACACACACACACAAACACACACACACACACACAAACACACACACACACTAACACACACACACACACACACACGCACTCACACACACACACACACACACACACAAACACACACACACACACACACACACACACACACACACACGCACTCACACACACACACACACACACACACACACACACACACACACACACACACACACACACACAAAAACACACACACACACACCCACACACACACGCACTCACACACACACACACACACACACACACAAACACACACACACACACACACACACACACACACACACACACACACACACACACACACACACACACACACACACACACACACACACACACACCATTTTCCCCCTGACTAACATAACGAGCATGAAATTGAAAGAAACATTAATGAACAAACACAAATCTCTCACCATTCACTCATGTTGTGTAAACATCAGCATTCAAGGCGACAAAATATTCAGTCAAACTTATCAATGAAATCAAATTAGACCAATGAAACCAAAATGTTCTTGAAAAGCGAACACTACGTACCCCGACCCACAGTATCTGTGAGAGATAGAGCGGCAAGCAAGACTTGCCCTTGCAAGTCTTGCTTGCTGCAAGACTTGCAACGGAAAAAAAACTTGCAACATCGTGGCCTAGGACAATGCCCAAGCACACGTTCGAGTAGAGACTCTAGTTGACGTTTCGGTCCATGGTAGCCCATTATCAAGTCTCAAATAGAGCGAGAAAAGGGAGGGAATATCAGAAGACAGGTTGGTAAGATTGGAGAGAGAGAGAACAAGACTGTCAGATGGCGGCTGGTATAGTCGTCCCTTAACTTCCTTTCTAATTCTCCTCCCTCCTCCCTTCCCCCCTTTCGCCCTTTTTTCCCCAGCCTATCTTGAAACTTTCTTCTCCGTCTCTCTCTCTCTCTTCATCACCTGCCTACTCATTTTCTACTCTACTTTTATTCTCGTTTTGTCGTAACCGAAAACTCGTTTAATGTCATCTTCTCGGAAAACTGGGTATCTTAGTGCCTTTTTCCATTCATTATCACTATTGTTATTGTATCTTTAATACTACTAATAGTAGTAGTAATTTAGCGGTAGTAGTACTAATAGCAGTAGTAGTACTAGTAGTAGTAGTGGTACTAGTAATAGTAGTACTAATAGTAGTAGTACTAATAGTAGTAGTAATACTAGTACTAGTAGTAGTATTAGTAGTGGTAGTAGTAGTTTTACTACAAAAAATAATAGTCTTTTAAGAACCGGTTGGACAATCGGTTTTCAACTATCGAATACAGTTACATAATATTCACTGGGTGGCTGCAGCTCTTGGGCTCCCCAGGATCACCGTGGACAACCTGGGCCGTAGGGTACAGAAGCGAGGCTACAAGTTCTACATTAGTCTCAGCAGTAACATTAGGAGCAGTAATAAAAGTGGTCATTGTTAGTGTAAGGCAACACTCTACTTCCAACTTTTCATTTAACATCCACGAGTATTTTTTTTATTTTTAAAGACGACACTGCGATTCTTTCCCGCAGCAGATGGAGTAACACCAGCAGCAAAATAACACCAGGAGGAGCAGAAGCAGTAGCAGCAAAAGCAATAACATCAGTAGCAGCAGCAGGAAGCACAGAAGCAGCAACAGTAGCAGCAACAACAGTAGCAGCAGCAGGAAGCACAGCAACAGCAGCCAGCACAAGTAGCTCCGAGGTTGGCCCGCTACACATTCCAGCCATGACGAAGAGCTGCGAGAACTCACATTCTTAATACTTTCCTTGTTTCCTCCTCAGTTTCTTCTTCAGTGTGAAGGGTCAGATTCTGACCTCAGTGTAAAGATTAGATCAGATTTTTGCCCTCAGATACATACATAATTTCCCTTGTAACAACTATGGGGGGGGGGGAGATACCACTTAAGCCTCTCCCGTGTCGTGAGTGAATCAGCTTGTATTTCCTGGAGCGTAAAGTTAATTAAGAGGGGCAACGATATGAGGCTCTGGCTGGATATTCAAGAGTGCATGCTTCAAATTCCAACAGCCCTCTGTCCCCTTTTTTTTGTGCTCGAAAAGAAAAGAGAGGTTAGACAGCCATGTAACTGACTGCTAGAAGGTCAAAGTTAATTTTCTGAAATTACTGTTGAAATTAATCGCAGATGAACTTCAGGATTACGTTCAGTAAGTTGACCCATAAAACAGACTTGCCAGTTGTGACACACACACACACACACACATACACACACACACAGGACAGAAGGGTCAGGGGAGACATGATAACGACATACAAGATACTGCGGGGAATAGACAAGGTGGACAGAGATAGGATGTTCCAGAGAGGGGACACAGGGACAAGGGGTCACAACTGGAAGCTGAAGACTCAGACGAGTCACAGGGACGTTAGGAAGTATTTCTTCAGTCATAGAGTTGTCAGCAAGTGGAATAGCCTAGCAAGTGAAGTAGTGGAGGCAGGAACCATACATAGTTTTAAGAAGAGGTATGACAAAGCTCAGGAAGCAGAGAGAGAGAGGATCCAGTAGCGATCAGTGAAGAGGCGGGGCCAGGAGCTGAGTCTCGACCCCTGCAACCACAATTAGGTGATTAGGTGAGTACAGGAGCTATGTCTCGTCCCTTGCAACCACAAATAGGTGAGTACACTTATATATACACACACACACACATATGAGTCACAGGAATGTTAGGTAGTATTTCTTCAGTCATTGAGTTGTCAGGAAGTGGAATAGTCTGGAGAGTAATTAGTGGAGGTAGGATCCATACATAGCTTTAAGAAGAGGTATGATAAAGCTCAGGGAGCAAGGAGAGAGTGGTCCTAGTAGCGACCAGTGAAGAGGCTGGCTCAGGAGCTATGAATCGACCCCTGAAACCACAATTAAGTGAGCACACACACATCTCAAGGATCTCTCTCTTGAGACAGAAATGGTCGGATATACAACACTTCATTAGCCTTCCAGGGAAGATGGAACTACAATCTTATGGTACTCTTCTCTGATACTGCAAATCTCTTGAGATGTGAAATGTCAAATATACGAGAATGTCAAGATCTTTACACCGTCTGTGAAGACAAAAATAAGATTCTAGGTCTCACGGAAGGTTTCCGTTGTCTATCAGGAACTTTACCACTTAGATGAAAAGTCGGGAAAAGTGATTGTTCGAAATCAAGTTCAACAAAAATAATGGAAGCAACATCGGAGACTGGTGATCCTGGGGATGCCGCTGAGGAGCCTCAACAAAGTCATTCAGGACTCTATATGTGGCAATTGTCATGCCTTTCATAGAGTTTGCTTCGCATTCTTGGCTCTAGCACGTGTTCAGTGAAGACCAAAAATTAGAAAGAGCGAAGACGTTCCCGGCAAAATTAGTTCAGAGGCTAATAAAAAAGACATAAAGGAAGGAAAAAAATACCGAATCTTATAATGTTAAAAGAATGGGTAGACCAAAGAAGAAATGTTAACATCATTAAAGATGTGATGAATGGTTTTGAAAACCGACAAGTTGAAGAACTGAGACACTTATGCAACACATGGGAATCTTTAGTGAAGAAACGTTTCGCCACACAGTGGCTTCATCAGTCCAATACAAAGTAGAAGTGGGTAAGGAGAGTAGAAGTTTGAGGTAATCAGTCCCTCAACCTGGATTCGAGTGATGGACTGAACACATCGAATCCAGGTTGAGGGACTGATTACCTCAAACTTCTACTCTCCTTACCCACTTCTACTTTGTATTGGACTGATGAAACCACTGTGTGGCGAAACGTTTCTTCAATAAAGATTCCCATGTGTTGCATAAGTGTCTCAGTTCTTCAACATTAAAGATAGTGAAAGTACTTATGCACTGCTGTCAAATCTGGCTGCTGCAATTCAGTATGAATGACAATAGTGGAGGAGTATCCACCATCCCGTGTGGGGGTTGTGACAAAGCGTACGTAGATGAAATCTTCCGTAATTATAGCAAAAGTATTTACGAGCATCCGTACGTATGTAGGACACACAGTACCAGTCATGCATGTATTATTCACAGGAACAAACGTGCACACCTTATATCGAGTAAGGATACCAATCTTGTCCTCATAGAAGGGGAAAGAGTGCCTGCAGGCGGCATTAATCAACACCTAAGACACCATCGAATAGAACCAGGAAATGCTACAAAGACAGAAAGTGAAACACAAAACCACAAAAACATTAACTCAACACACAACACTACGAGAACATAATAGACATTGGTGTGAGACAGACAGGCACACACACACACATACACTCACACACACACACACAAAGGTGGACAAGGACAGGATGTTCCAGGGAGGGGACACAGAAACAAGAGGCCACAATTGGAAGTTGAAGACACAAATGAGTCAGAGAGATAGTAGGAAGTATTTCTTCAGTCATAGAGTTGTAAGGCAGTGGAATAGCCTAGAAAATGACGTAGTGGAGGCAGGAACCATACACAGTTTTAAGACGAGGTTTGATAAAGCTCATGGAGCGGGGAGAGAGAGGGTCTAGTAGCAACCGGTGAAGAGGCGGGGCCAGGAGCTAGGACTCGACCCCTGCAACCACAAATAGGTGAGTACAAATAGGTGAGTACACACACACACACACACACACACACACACACACACACACACACAAACACACACACATACACACACACACACACACACACACACACACACACACACACACACACACACACACACACACACACACACACACACAGAGGGAGAGGACCTAGTAGCGATCAGTGAAGAGGCGGGGCCAGGAGCTGAGTCTCGACCCCTGCAACCACAATTAGGTGAGTACAAATAGGTGAGTACACACACACACCTACGTATTTACTGCATTAGTTAGTAAGCTTCCTGCATAATTTACACCCTCTTTCCAACTCACACGATCTCTTCTCTAAGTCCCCTACGAAGGAAACTCTCCAGGTTACACCTCACCTTCCAACTGTAAATATATAAGCGCGTTCTTACTTCCTCTGTACTGACGTGAGGAACTCAGTGCAAAGCTCCCTCTGCATCTGTCTTTTCTTCGTTATTCTCGACGGAACACCCTAAGAATTAGTGAATCACTTTGTGTCAGGTTTAGAGGTGGGGCCCAGAGCTGAGACTCGACCGACGTTCCCTCAATGACCAATCAGAAGAAAAGTGGAAACATCACAACAAAATCTGTGATTACAAAAAGATACTGAATGGAGATAGTCACGATTTATTAACAATATCGAGATTGAGAACAAGAGGACACGGTTGTTAACTCAGGGAGAGGTGGTAACGATAGTATACTAGAAGTATTTCACAAACAGTGGGATGGGTTACAATGGTTCCAAGATTTACTTCGAGGAAGAAATGTTGCGACCACTGGAAATTTAAATATGTGATAGACTAGAGAGTGAAGACTGACCACTACGAGCATAACTCTGCTCTCGTATCCAAAAATAAGTAATTGAATGTGACAAAAGAAGAGCACTGTATTAATTCCTGACGAGGCGGGACGCAACCAGCCTCCCATACATATGGATATATTCGTCATTTTTTTTCTGCTAATCCCAAGCACTTGCTTCATTGACGCTACTTAGTAGTTTGTTTCATTCATCTTCCGCTCTAGTACCAAACCAACTCTTTTCAATAACCTTCATAAATCTGAACTCATTGAAATTGAATTCTTTAGTCTCTACATTATTGAAGTCTGTTGCGCATCCTTCTTAAATCCCTTTCCAGAGAGCTTAAGTTTACAGCTATTCGTTTATTCTCGTGGGAAATAATTCGTGATGCAGGAGGTCCACTTCGTCATCGTTTTCTTTACGTTTTCCAGCGAATTTATGTCCATTCTGAAATGTGGAGACCAGAGCTGAGTTGGATAATCAAAACTGTGTACTTAGCTGCAGTATAAATATCGAACTTCTCGTACTTATACTTTTTGCCACCTGTCCCCGTTCTCCTACGTACTTTTGGAACTTAATGTCTAGCAAGTTGATATTTTGTTTGGGACTACGAAACTTTGAGCAGGAGCCTTGGATTTTCTTTTAGCTTTATTGCTGAACCTTGAAACGCGTTTAACGCCTCATCGGAGCACAAACTTAGCTGAGAAACTGAATGATGTCACACGGGTCAGACTAAGCATTAGTCTCGTATGATGCCTCTCACCATCCACGAGCTGTGGCTCATGTCATGCCTAACACGGGCCACAGCTTCAGCTTGAGGACGGGACCACAAAGCATATCTGGAGAGGACGGCTGTATCGATCTCTGGCCTTCACGTCAATAGGATGTTCAGTGTAGCCGTGCAAGCTCTCTCATGCACCCGACAGCCTCCTGTTTCCTTAGGTACATACATGTGTATCCATGTGTACCCTACCTTGTGTGTGTGTGTGTGCGTGCGCCTCTCCTCCTGTTCTTGTCGTTAATAGGGGTTGATACTCAGCTCCTGGCCTCGCCACTTTACCTCATATTACTAGCTTCATGATTTTCCTTTCTCATGGATTGTGTTGCAACAATCCGTGAAACATATGGTGTTTACTGCCACCATCTATTCTTCTAAGTCATTCCGCTTTAACCACACTGAAGCTGAAGAAGTTCTTCCTAAACTTCCTGTGAGTCGCCTTTGTACCTCTGTGTATATCTCAGAGAGAGAGAGTACTCCATACATGAGAGAAAGCCACACAGAGGCGAGTACTAACAAGGAAGAAAGATAATGCAAAGGACAGTGTCTACGGTTCACGAAAAAAATGAAGAGATGCGAATATTAAGAAAGCAAATGGCATGGAAAATATTTAGAATAGGGAGGATGAAGGAAGCAAGGTTAATAAGCAAAAAATCTAGGAATAACCATATAAGAATAAGGTAAGCAAAAAAAGTCAGTTCGTGACTTGCCTAGAATGGGTCAGTAGGCCTGTTGCAGTGCTCCTTCTTTCTTATGTTCTTATGTTATGTAATTACATAGCAGCAAAAACTAATCAAGAGATCAAACTAGCGCATTACCACACAAGACAGAAAATGGTAGTGAAGGAGCAGGTCACTGATGCTATGGAGACTCCTCTTGTCACTTGTGCCTATTCCAATCCCTCATTTCTTATTATTACCCTCTGCCTTCTATTCACTCAGAATTCCTGCTTTTACTAAAGGACCTGTATGCTCTTTCGGCTTAGACAGCAGCCTTCTGTGTGATGCTGCATCAAATGCTTTCCTGCGACAGTCTGCCCAACACTCCCGGTATCACTTTAATTCCATCACTCTATCATTAAACTCTTAAGAGATTTGTAAACCAAGTTCTTGAATGTATTTTTTGGTATAATACATGATGTTCTAACTTTCTGATGTATGTAAATGACCTGTCAGAGGGAGGTAAATACCTAGTATCACTGCAGATGATGAGGAGCTAATGCGGATGCTAGCACTCACAGAGGAGAGGGAGAAGCTTCGGGAAAACATAATTTCTGTGAAGAAGTGGCGAGGCAGGTGATTACTCAGATTTAATCCTCAAAAGTGTAAAGCAATAAGAAAGCGAAATAGAGCGAAATAACCAGGCGCAGAAAACAGCCAGTGATGTGTGATGCTGTAGACAACGAACACTGACAAAGATTCTGAAGTAGTGACCACACTAAGCACATCAGCAGCACATATCAACTATATAACTAAGTAGTATCAGCAAAATGAGCTAACCTCGGGAACCTTAAACAATGATTCATTTGAGATTTCAGGATATTACAAAGGAGTTACGTTAGCCTCATTCTGAAGAATCCGCAAAATAGGCCGTGATGCGAGACTTAAAGAACCTGTCCTAAGAACGTTGCAAGAGGGATCGGGGGAGAGAAAATGAAATTATGACGTACAGAATGATAAGAAGATTAGAGTATAAACGAAGAGACAGAGAAGCGAGAAGAGGAAGTCCGGGAACTCAGATGCACAGCGAGTAAGGTAATGTGGAGAGCAAGTGAACACAGTGGTTGAAGAAGGAGGTGGCGGAAGCAAACACCGTAAATCCTAGAATCACCAGTAAACTCCAGCAAGGTGTTGTCCAGAGAAATATTTACGCTATTCCACGAAAACACGACTAGTGAAGATGATGATGAGGTCTCTATGGTCGACTCAATAACAGTGGTTTTATGGTGACACCGTCCTTATGACGTGAGTTATGACCTTGAGAAGTGTGTGTGTGTGTACTCACCTAGTTGAGGTTGTAGGGGTCGAGTCCAAGCTCCTGGCCCCGCCTCTTCACTGGTAACTACTAGGTCACTCTCCCTGAACCGTGAGCTTTATCATACCTCTGCTTAAAGCTATGTATGGATCCTGCCTCCACTACATCGCTTCCCAAACTATTCCACTTCCTGACTACTCTGTGGCTGAAGAAATACTTCCTGACATCCCTGTTATTCATCTCTGTCTTCAACTTCCAACTGTGTCCCCTTGTTGCTGTGTCCCATCTCTGGAACATCCTGTTTTTGTACACCTTGTCAATTCCTCTCAGTATTTTGTATGTCGTTATCATGTCCCCCCTATCTCTCCTGTCCTTCAGTGTCGTCAGGTTGATTTCCTTTAACCTGTCCTCGTAGGACATACCCCTTAGCTCTGGGACTAATCTTGTTGCAAACCTTTGCACTTTCTCTAGTTTCTTTACGTGCTTGGCTAGGTGTGGGTTCCAAACTGGTGCCGCATACTCCAATATGGGTCTAACGTACACGGTGTACAGGGTCCTGAACGATTCCTTATTAAGATATCGGAATGCTGTTCTGAGGTTTGCTAGGTGCCCATATGCTGCAGCAGTTATTTGGTTGATGTGCATTTCACGAGATGTGCCTGGTGTTATACTCACCCCAAGATCTTTTTCCTTGAGTGAGGTTTGTAGTCTCTGGCCCCCTAGACTGTACTCCGTCTGCGGTCTTCTTTGCTCTTCCCCAATCTTTATGACTTTGCACTTGGTAGGGTTGAATTCCAGGAGCCAATTGCTGGACCAGGTCTGCAACCTGTCCAGATCCTTTTGTAGTTCTGCCTGGTCTTCGATCGAATGAATTCTTCTCATCAAGTTCGCGTCATCTGCAAACAGGGACACTTCGGAGTCTATTCCTTCCGTCATGTCGTTCACAAATACCAGAAACAGCTCTGGTCCTAGGACTGACTCCTGTGGGACTCCGTTGGACACAGGCGCCCACTCTGACACTTCGTTACGTACCATGACTCGCTGCTGTCTTCCTGACAGGCATTCCCTGATCCATTGTAGTGCCTTCACTGTTATCCCTGCTTGGTCCTCCAGT
The DNA here is from genome assembly GCF_038502225.1 of Cherax quadricarinatus. Classification (NCBI taxonomy): domain Eukaryota; kingdom Metazoa; phylum Arthropoda; class Malacostraca; order Decapoda; family Parastacidae; genus Cherax; species Cherax quadricarinatus. The sequence goes on along the minus strand of NC_091299.1, from coordinate 18,576,743 downwards.
TTTTGCACTAATCTCTTGTGTGGAACTGTGTCAAACGCCTTCTTGCGGTCCAAAAAAATACAATCCACCCACCCCTCTCTCTCTGTCACTTTGTCATAGAACTCCAGTAGGTTTGTGACACAGGATTTCCCGTCTCTGAAACCATGTTGGCTGCTGTTGATGAGATCATTCCTTTCTAGGTGTTCCTCCACTCTTCTGATAATCTTCTCCATGACTTTGCATACTATACATGTCAGTGACATTGGTCTGTATTTTAGTGCTTCATGTCCGTCTCCTTTTTTTAAAGATTGGGACTACATTTGCTGTCTAACATGCCTCAGGCAATCTCCCTGTTTCGATTGATGTATTGAATATTGTTGTTAAGGGTACACATAGCGCCTCTGCTCCCTCTCTCAGGACCCATGGAGAGATGTTATCCAGCCCCATTGCCTTTGAAGTATCTAGCTCACTCAGAAGCCTCTTCACTTCTTCCTCGGTTGTGTGTACTGTGTCTAGCACTTGGTGGTGTACCCCACCTCTCCGTCTTTCTGGAGCCCCTTCTGTCTCCTCTGTGAACACTTCTTTAAATCTCTTGTTGAGTTCCTCACATACTTCACGGTCATTTCTTGTTGACTCTCCTCCTTCCTTCCTTAGCCTGATTACCTGGTCCTTGACTGTTGTTTTCCTCCTGATGTGGCTTTATAACAGCTTCGGGTCAGATTTGGCTTTCGCTGCTATGTCGTTTTCATATTGTCGTTGGGCCTCCCTTCTTATCTGTGCATATTCATTTCTGGCTCGACGACTGCTCTCCTTATTCTCCTGGGTCCTTTACCTTCTATATTTCTTCCATTCCCTACCACACTTGGTTTTTGCCTCCCTGCACCTTTGGGTGAACCATGGGCTCATCCTGGCTTTTTCATTATTCCTGTCACCCTTAGGTGCAAGGGTGGTTAAAGTCACCCATAATCAGGAGCTTTGCCCTGCATGCATGAGCTCTTCTGGCCACTGCAGCCAGTGTGTCAATCATCGCTCTATTGCTATATCATACTCTTGCCTTGGCCTCCTGCTGTTCTGTGGTGGGTTATACATTACTGCAATTACCACTTTGGGACCTCCAGAGGGAAGCGTTCCCGCTATGTAATCATTTGCTTCTCCGTTGTCTCCTCTCTCCTGGTAGCATACTGTGGGATTCTATAGCTGGGTGTTGGGTGGTAGCTGTGAGTATGGATTGTAGTTTGTGTTGGGATGGTGTGATAGGTTGTGGGGTTCTGAGGATAGTTGTGTGTGTGCTTGCCCTTGCTGCTCTGTCCTGCTCTGATTGACCTCTGCTGGTT
>NC_091299.1:18510039-18567830 GCF_038502225.1 Cherax quadricarinatus | reverse complement strand
ACATTAAGAGGGACATTAAAAAGGGGATAAGAAAAGCTAAAAGGGACTATGAAATTAAAGTTGCTAGGGATTCTAAAACTAATCCAAAAAGTTTTTTCCAGGTATATAGAACAAAAGTCAGAGATAAGATAGGTCCCCTTAAAAATAACTATGGGCATCTTACTGACAAAGAGAATGAAATGTGCTCGATTTTAAATAATTATTTTCTCTCGGTTTTTACACAGGAAGACACTAATAATATTCCGGTAATTAATTTTTATAGTGGATCAGAAGAAGATAAATTATGTAACATCATAGTCACTAGTGAAATGGTTGTGAAGCAGATAGACCGACTGAAGCAAAATAAGTCGCCGGGTCCTGATGAGGTTTTTTCAAGGGTTCTTAAGGAATGCAAAATGGAAGTCTGTGAACCATTAACTAATATTTTTAATTTATCTCTTCAAACAGGTGTAGTGTCTGATATGTGGAAGATGGCTAATGTAATTCCTATTTTTAAAACAGGGGACAAGTCGTTACCGTCAAATTACCGCCCAATAAGCCTGACCTCAATTGTAGGCAAGTTGCTAGAGTCAATTATAGCTGAGATTATAAGAAGCCATCTCGATAAGCATAGCTTGATTAATGATACTCAGCATGGATTCACAAGAGGCCGGTCTTGTCTAACTAATTTATTAACTTTCTTCAGTAAAGCTTTTGAGGCTGTTGACCACGATAAAGAATTTGATATTGTTTACTTAGATTTTAGTAAGGCATTTGATAGAGTTCCGCACCAAAGACTGTTGAAGAAAGTAGCAGCTCATGGCATTGGGGGAAGGGTGCTCTCGTGGATCGAGTCATGGCTCACAGACAGGAAGCAGAGAGTGTCCATAAATGGGGTTAAATCCGAGTGGGGATCAGTAACAAGTGGCGTTCCACAGGGATCAGTCTTGGGCCCGTTGTTGTTTATAATATATATCAATGATCTTGATGAAGGAATTGCTAGTGGTATGAGCAAATTCGCCGATGACACGAAGATAGGTAGGATAATTGATTCAAACGTAGATGTTAGGGAACTTCAGGAGGATTTAGACAAACTCTATTCTTGGTCAGAAAAGTGGCAGATGCAGTTCAATGTAGATAAATGCAAGGTTCTGAAGCTCGGGAGTGCCCATAACCCTAGCACTTATAAGTTAAATAATGTAGAACTTAGCCATACAGATTGCGAAAAGGACTTGGGGGTTATGGTAAGCAGCAACCTTAAACCAAGACAGCAATGCCTAAGCGTACGTAATAAGGCAAATAGATTACTGGGATTTATATCAAGAAGTGTAAGCAACAGAAGTCCAGAGGTCATACTGCAGCTTTATACATCATTAGTAAGGCCTCACCTAGATTATGCAGCTCAATTCTGGTCTCCATATTACAGAATGGACATAAATTCGTTAGAAAACATTCAGCGTAGGATGACTAAATTAATACATAGCATTAGAAATCTTCCTTATGAAGAAAGATTGAAGACTCTTAAGTTACATTCACTTGTTAGACGAAGAATGAGGGGAGACCTGATCGAAGTGTATAAGTGGAAGATAGATATTAATAAAGGGGATATTAACAAGGTCTTGAGGATATCTCTCCAAGAGAGAACCCGCAGTAATGGATTTAAATTAGATAAGTTTAGATTTAGAAAGGACATAGGAAAGTATTGGTTTGGAAATAGGGTAGTTGATGAGTGGAACAGTCTACCTAGTTGGGTTATTGAGGCTAGGACTTTGGGTAGTTTCAAATTTAGGTTGGATAAGTACATGAGTGGGAGGGGTTGGATTTGAGTGGGACTTGCACATCGGAGCTTGTTTCTTGGGTGGCATTGAAAATTGGGTTGGGCAAATGTTTTGTTAGTGGGATGAATTGTAAAGGACCTGCCTAGTATGGGCCAACAGGCCTTCTGCAGTGTTCCTCCTTTCTTATGTTCTTATGTTCTTATGAGGTTAGGTGAGGTTAGGTTAGGTTAGGTTAGGTTAGGTTAGGTTAAGTTCGGTTAGGTTAGGTTAGGTTAGGTTAGGTTAGGTTAGGTTAGGTTATGTTAGGTTCGGTTAGGTTAGGTTAGGTTAGGTTAGGTTAGGTTAGGTTAGGTTAGGTTCTGTTAGGTTAGGTTAGGTTAGGTTAGGTTAGGTTAGGTTAGGTCAGGTCACGTTAGGTTAGGTTAGGTTAGGTTAGGTTAGGTGAGGTGAGGTTAGGTTAGGTTAGGTTAGGTGAGGCTAGGTGAGGTTAGGTTATGTTATGTTAGGTTAGGTTAGGTTAGGTTAGGTTAGGTTAGGTTAGGTTATGTTAGGTTAGGTTAGGTTAGGTTAGGTTAGGTTAGGTTAGGTTGGTTAGGTTAGGTTAGGTTAGGTTAGGTTAGGTTAGGTTAGGTTGGGTTAGGTTAGGTTAGGTTATGTCAGGTTAGGTTAGGTTAGGTTAGGTTAGGTTAGGTTAGGTGACGTTTGGTTAGGTTAGGTTAGGTTAGGTTATTTCAGGTGAGGTTATGTGAGGTTAGGTTAGGTTAGGTTAGGTTAGGTTAGGTTAGGTTAGGTTAGGTTCGGTTAGGTTAGGTTAGGTTAGGTTAGGTTAGGTTAGGTTAGGTTAAGTTCGGTTAGGTTAGGTTCGGTTAGGTTAGGTTAGGTTCGGTTAGGTTAGGTTAGGTTCGGTTAGGTTAGGTTAGGTTAGGTTAGGTTAGGTTAGGTTAGGTTAGGTTAGGTCAGGTCAGCTTAGGTTAGGTTAGGTTTGGTTAGGTTAGGTTAGGTTAGGTTAGGTTAGGTTAGGTTAGGTTAGGTTAGGTTAGGTTAGGTTAGGTTAGGTCAGGTCAGCTTAGGTTAGGTTTGGTTAGGTTAGGTGTACTGGGAACACTTTTCCATTCACTCTTCCAGTTATGGATGCAGAAATAGAACGCTTCTTCAGCGCTCTGTGAGGAGTCAACCACGCGTTGAATCCAACTATGTGAGGATTGTTGACAGAATAATAACCTACGTGAAACGTCTCAGTACCTTAAGAATGAACAAAGTCAACGTTTTATCAGGTCACCAACAGGTCTGTTAGATGACACTTTATTGAGGCAACGTTATGCTCTCCAGGAGCTTTGTCAAACTGAAACGTTGGCACAAGAAAAAGGGCACAATATTTGCACACACATGTCCCCTTACCTGACATATTGTGTGTAATTCTACCGACATTATTATACAAACAGATCTACCCGGGGAGTGAGGCTGTGAATATATAATGAACCTAGCGACGTGAAGAGTCAGGTGAGGTATGTTGAAGCTAATTCTTTCATGGACAAATATGTTTGTGGTTGAGAAGAGGAAGAATTAGATACAAGTGTAACATCTGGTACCTTTATTGTAGACGTTTCGCCATCCAGTGGCTTTATCAATACAAATTCAAGGACATAATGGAAAGACAGTAGAACTTTATCCAAAAGACGAGACAATCAGTCCCTCAGCTTTGAAGTTGGTGAAGAGTACCGTAGTCTTGTCGGTATTGTATACCATTATCACATTCACTCTGGTTGAAGTTGTTTGATATGCTGATTGGTGGTGATTCCAGAATCCTGCGTTTTGAAGTGTCCTCTTCTTTGACAATGATTCCTACGCCATTGTAAGTGATCAAGTGGTTGTAGGATTTTCTATGTGAAACACAGGCGTTGTTCAAGTGGCCCATTCTGCTGGCATATTTGCGTCCGGAAATGCGCGCGTGTGTGTGTGTGGAGGTATCACGATGTTTCTCCCACGTATAATTGGTAATCGTCTTTTAACTTCGTGGTGTCCCTTACTGATGATGTCCTTGATTGAAATAAAGGCAGCAGCGGATACTTGGAATTTGGTGTTGGAGAGATTTGTTGGATGGGGATATATGGGACCGAGTAGAGGGGACACTGACTCCAGGAAGTATCCTTCAGACATTCGTCAGATATCCTCATGAGAGAAGCACTGGGATGGGTAACGGCTTCAAAGGAGAGCTTCAGTAGGTGTTGGAGGAAGCAAGGGAACCTCTATAACATGGAACTTTTGCAACATGAAACCTCTCTGCAGCATGAAACCTCAACAAGATTAAACCTTCATAACACGAAACCTTAACAACATGAAACATCTACAACGTGAAACTTTTATAGCATGAAACCTCTACAACATGAAACATCGACAACATTAAACCTACACAACACGAAACCTACACAACATGAAACCTTTACAACACGCAATTTGCAACAAGGCAACATGAGGCTACAACGCAACAAAACTTAACCTGGATAATGCCTCACTCACAGATGAGCTTCTCAAGTCTTGGCTTGAAAGTATCATCAGTGCGCGAAACGTGTTGTGCGCATTGAAAAATGATAAGATGGAGAATTCTTATGAAGTTCCTGCCCGAGGAACCCTTAGATTTGACTGAGTGAAATCCAAACACACCGGAGGAAAACAACAGCGAACAGATGACTGAGGTAATGAAAAGGGTGAAAACAAAAGAAGAAGAAGCGGGTGTGAAGGTTCCAGGAACAGATATCGGAGTTTGAGGGAACCTGGAGGAGAGAACGACATCGAGGAACTGGAGCACGGCGGGAAAGAAAGGACAGGAGTAAACAGTGGACCCTGAGGGCATCTGGAGGAGAGAACAACAACAACAACGAGGGAATAGAGTAGGGCAGGAGGTGGAGAGAGAGAGAACAGCCTTCAGTTGTCGGCTCACAAGCTAATTGAAATCGCCAAAGAGCTCAAAATCTCCGAAGCTGGAGCCACGGGAGACAGTTGGTGCCTCTGACTCCACGGTCGCCAGATGCACAGATGGGTATCTTTATTCCGAAACGTTTCGCCTACACAGTAGGCTTCTGATGAAAAATTAGATACATATACAACATCTGGGAATCTTTATTCTGCACACGAGTACAGATTAGGAGGCAGAAGCAGTAGAGACGTAAACACGATATAATCAGTCCATCACCCTTGAAGATGGAGCTTTCAGGTGGTCAGTCCCTCTGCCTGGAAAAGAGTTTTGCTCCACAGTCTGGAACAATGTGAAGCTACGGTACCCAAAAAAAAAGAGGGAAACGCAGGAGACTGAAAGATATCTGAGTATTCTCGAAGAAGCGGAGAATGTGCAGACTCGGCCGTGTGTCAGTGCTTATCCATGTGTATCGGTTGGTGTTCGATTTTGATTCAGTGGTAATTTGCACACTTACACACACACACACACACACACACACACACACACACACACACACACACACACACACACGTACACTATGCAAAGTCATGGAAATGATTATCAGGAGAAGAGCGGTGGAACATCTAAAAAGAAATGAGCTTAACAACAGCCAACACGGTTTCAGGGACTGGAAATCCTGTGTCGCAAATCTACTGGAGTTCTATGACAGGATGACAGCAGTAAGACAAGAGTGAGAGGGTTGGGTAGATTGCATTTTCTTGGACCATAAGAAGGTGTTTGGCACAGTTCCACACAAGAGATTAGTACAAAAACTGGAGGACCAGGCAGGGATAACAGGGAAGGCATTACAATGGATCAAGGAATACCTGTCTGGAAGACAGCAGCGAGGCATGGTACGCGGCGAGGTGTCAGAGTGGGCACCTGTGAGAGTGGGGCTCCACAGGGGTCAGTCCTAGGACAGGTGCTGTTTCTGGTATTTGTGAACGATATGACGGAAGGAATAGACTCCGAAGTGTCCCTGTTTACAGATAATGTAAAGTTGATGAGAAGAATTGAATCGGACGAGGACCAGGAAGAACTACAAAGGGATCTGGACAGGCTGCAGGCCTGGTCCAGTAATTGGCTCCTGGAGTTCAACCCCCACCAAGTGCAAAGTCATGAAGATTCGGGAAGAGTAAAGAAGACCGCAGACTGAGTACAGTCTAGGGGGCCAGAGACTACAAACCTCACTCAAGGAAAAAGATCTTGGGGTGAGTATAACACCAGGCACATCTCCTGAAGCGCACATCAACCAAATAACTGCTGCAGCATATGGGCGCCTGGCAAACCTAAGAACAGCATTCCGCCATCTTAATAGGAAATCGTTCAGGATCCTGTACACCGTGTACGTTAGGCCCATATTGGAGTATGCGGCACCAGTTTGGAACCCACACCTAGCCAAGCATGTAAAGAAACTAGAGAAAGTGCAAAGGTTTGCCACAAGACTAGTCCCAGAGCTAAGAGGTATGTCCTACGAGGAGAGGTTAAGGGAAATCAACCTGACGACACTGGAGGACAGGAGAGATAGGGGGGACATGATAACGACTTACAAAATACTGAGAGGAATTGACAAGGTGGACAAAGACAGGATGTTCCAGAGACTGGACACAGCAACAAGGGGACACAGTTGGAAGCTGAAGACACAGATGAATCACAGGGATGTTAGGAAGTATTTCTTCAGCCACAGAGTAGTCAGGAAGTGGAATAGTTTGGGAAGAGATGTAGTGGAGGCAGGATCTATACATAGCTTTAAGCAGAGGTGCGATAAAGCTCATGGTTCAGGGAGAGTGACCTAGTAGTTACCAGTGAAGAGGCGGGGCCAGGAGCTTGGACTCGATCCCTGCAACCTCAACTAGGTGAGTACACACACACACACACACACACACACACACACACACACACACACACACACACACACACACACCCGCACACACACACTAACACTAACACACCTAACATTATAGCTAACAACTAACAGCACAGCTGACACAGCTAAAAACACAGCTGACACAGCTAAGAATACAGCTGACACAGCTAACAACACAACTGACGCATCTAACAATACAGCTGACACAAATGACACAGCTAACAACATAGTTGACACGTCTAACAACACAGTTGACACAACTAACAATACGCTGGCACAGTTAACACAGCTAGCAACAAAGTTGACACAGCTAAAAATACGCTAACACAGCTAACAACACAGCTGACACAACTAACAATACGCTGACACAGCTAACACAGCTAACAACACAGCTGACAAACTAACAATACGCTGACACAGCTAACACAGCTAACAACAGCTGACACAACAATACGTTGACACAGCTAGCACAGCTAACAACACAGCTAACTCAACTAACAACACAGCTAACACAACTAACAACACAGCTAACACAGCTAACAACACTGCTAGCAACACAGCTAACAACACAGCTAACACTGTCATGTAGGGGAGTAATGAAATATATGGAAAATTGGGGAATGCGAGAGAAATCGGAGGGAGTATGCAGGAGAGGTGCGTTGAATGACAGGAGCGGAGGTAATGTGAGGTCGCTGGTGACTACACAATCACCTCTCATTATCTCTACCACACTACTCACCCTCTCAGTACTTGAAATAACAAAGAATAAAGAATAAATAACGGGGACAGTGAATATTACTATTCCACTCAAACACAGTTTATTATTAAGTCTTTGTACAATAATATATTTCGGAACAGGAGAACACTATTGGTTTTAGATAAATGAGGATGGTACATATAAGCAGTGAGACAAGGAATACAATCAATGGTCAAAACAGAATATAACTTACAATATAGTTCAGAGGACAGTTCACCACAGAAACTCAGTCACGCACTAGCCACAGGTCCCAAGACCGACACAGTTAAGTACTGCTCCATGCCAGTACTCTGCCCAGTGACTCCAACAGTCTCCTCCAGAGACTCTCCAGCAGCCATCTCCCGAGCTCGCTACACCAGCAGCCGCTCCGCTCGAATCTCTGCTGCTCAGAGCTCTGCATACAGCAGCAGCTCTGCTCCAATCTCTCCTGCTCAGCTGTTCCTTGGGCTTATATGGCCCTCAAAGTACCCCCACAATGAGGTGTGCACCACGTGTTGTGTAGTTTTAAAAATAGGTTACTTAAATGCATAAGTGGGTGTGGGTGGGTGTGAGTTGGACCTGATCAGCTTGTGCTACTAGGTCAGTTGCCAGTAGGAGACTTGGATCTGTCTTGCATGGGCCAGTAGGCAGGCTGCAGTGTTCCTTCTTTCTAATGTTCTTATGTTCTAAAAGACCTGAGACCTAAGCAACAAGGCATGTCTGACAGCTATTTGCCAAGCAAGGTGTGACCATTTAATTGGTTAAATTAGGTCTCCCTCAGAGACCTCACAAGCATAGTGGACTACATCACAACACAGCTAACAACACAGCTAACACAGCTAACACAGCTAACACAGCTAACAGAGCTAACACAGCTAACAACACAGCTAACACAGCTAACGGAGCTAACAACAGAGCTAACAGCTAACAACACAGCAAACGCAGCTAACAACACAACGGACACAGCTAACACAGCTAACAACACAGCTAACAACACAGCTAACACAGCTCACAACCCAGCTAACACAGCTAACACAGCTAACACAGCTCACAACACAGCTAACACAGCTAAAAACACAGCTAACACAGCTAATAACACAGCTAACACAGATAACACAGCTAACACAGCTAAAAACACAGCTAACGACACAGCTAACAGCTAAAAACACAGCTAAAAACACAGCTAACACAGCTAACAACATAGCTGACACAGCTAACAACACAGCTAACACAGTTAAAAACACAGCTAACACAACTAACACAATTAACACAGCTAACACAGCTAAAAACACAGCTAACGCAGCTAACAAGATAGCTAAAAACACATCTAACACAGCTAAAATCACAGCTAACACAGCTAACAACACAGCTAACACAGTTAACAATACAGCTAACACAGCTAAAAACACAGCTAACACAGCTAAAAACACAGCTAACACAGGTAAAAACACAGCTAACACAGCTAAAAACACAGCTAACACAGGTAACAACACTGCTAACATAGCTAACACAGCTAACAACACAGCTATCACAGCAAAAAACACAGCTAACATTTCTAACAACACATCTAACACAGCTAACACAGCTAAAAACACAGCTAACACAGCTTACAACACAGCTAACACAGCTAACAACACAGCTAGCACAGCTAGAAACACAGCTAACACAGCTAACAATAGCTAACACAGCTAACAACACAGCTAACAACCCAGCTAACACAGCTAACAGCACACCTAACAGCTAACAAAGCTAACACAGCTAACAGAGATAACACAGCTAACAACACAGCTACCAGCTAAAAACACAGCTAACACCGCTAACAACACAGCTAACAGCTAAAAACACAACTAACACAACTAACACAGCTAACAACACAGCTAACACAGCTAACACAGCTAACAACACAGCTAAAAACACAGCTAACACAGCTAATACAGCTAACACAGCTAAAAACAGCTAACACAGCTAACAACACAGCTAACACAGCTAACAACACAGCTAACACAGCTAACAGCTAAGAACACAGCTAACAACACAGCTAACACAGATAACACAGCTAATAACACAGCTAACACAGCTAAAAACACAGCTAACACAGCTAACAACACAGCTAACAACACAGCTAACACAGATAACACAGCTAATAACACAGCTAACACAGGTAAAAACACAGCTAACAGCTAACACAGCAAACACAGCTAACAACACAACAGTGTGTGTGCGTGTGTGTGTGTGTGTGTGTGTGTGTGTGTGTGTGTGTGTGTGTGTATGTGTATGTGTGTGTGTATGTGTGTGCGTATGTGTATGTGTGTGTGTATGTGTGTGTATGTGTGTGTGTGTTAGTTACTATTTTGTCCTAGGCACATGTCGATTAGACACTAGGCCTGGTGTGTGTGTGTGTTCATCTGTTTTTGTCTGTGTGTCTGAGTGTGCCTGAGTGTGTTCTCATCTAGTTGAGGTTGCAGGGGTCGAGTCTAAGCTCCTGGCCCCGCCTCTTCACTGGTCGCTACTAGGTCACTCTCCCTGAACCGTGAGCTTTATCATACCTCTGCTGTGTGTGTGTGTGTGTGTGTACTCACCTATTTGTACTCACCTACTTGTACTCACCTATTTATGGTTGCAGGGGTCGAGTCCTAGCTACTGGCCCCGCCTCTTCACCGGTTTCTGTGCGAGTGTATTACAACCCAGGAGTCTCAAAGGCCTGTTATCCTGGGTGTAAAGGGAGCAAAATAAACACAGCAGAAAGGTTTTGACTTATATTATCCTTCACCAATTTAGAACAGAAGTATGTACACTATATACACTATGTACAGTGATAGGTATTAGTGCACTCCACGGTAAGCAAGGCAGAACAGAAGCCACTAGAGAGCAGACCGTGCTTCAACCGGCTCTAGAATGGGAATGACAAGGGCAGACAGGAGAGTGGTACCCACTTAACCTCTGAGATTGCCAAAACCATCTTCTTATTGGCTGGAACCTGGTGACTAGTTGAACGACGGGGCCCCATCGTCAACTCTTAGTCACCTGGTTCGCTGGTTGGGGATGATAGCCTGTAAATGAGGGTGTGTACATGCGCCGAATAAAGGTTACGTACTCTTTGCATGCCACAGTGTGTGTGTGTGTGTGTGTGTGTGTGTGTGTGTGTGTGTGTGTGTGTGTGTGTGTGTGTGTGTGTGTGTGTGTGTGTATGTGTGTGTGTATGTGTGTGTGTGTGTGTGTGTATGTGTGTATGTGTATGTGTGTGTGTGCGTGTGTGTGTGTGTGTGTGTGTGTGTGTGTGTGTGTGTGTGTGTGTGTGTGTGTGTGTGTGTGTGTGTGTGTGTGTGTGTGTGTGTGTGTGTGTATGTGTGTGTGTGTGTTAAAACAGCAACCACAACTACCACCACCATTACTATCACCGCCACCACCATCACCATCACCACCACCATCACCATCACCACCACCACCATCACCACCATCACCAATGCCACAACCATCCCCACCACCATCACCACCACCATCACCATCACCAACACCATCACAATCACCACCACCACAACCATCACCATCACCACCATCACCAACACCACCACCATCCCCACCACAATCACCACCACCATCACCATCACCATCACCACCACCATCACCATCACCACCACCACCACCACCACCATCACCATCACCACCATCACCAACACCACCACCATCCCCACCACCATCGCCACCACCATCACCATCCCCACCACCATCACCACCACCACCACCATCACCACCACCATCACCATCACCACCACCATCACCATCACCACCACCACCACCACCACCATCACCATCACCACCTTGACCAATACCACCACCATCCCCACCACCATCACCATCCCCACCACCATCACCACCACCACCATCACCATCACCATCACCATCACCACCACCATCACCATCACCATCACCACCACCACCACCACCACCACCACCACCACCACCACCAACACCACCACCATCACCATCACCACCATCACCAACACCACCACCATCCCCACCACCATCGCCACCACCATCACCATCCCCACCACCATCACCACCACCACCACCACCATCACCATCACCATCACCATCACCATCACCACCACCACCACCATCACCACCACCATCACCATCACCACCTTGACCAATACCACCACCATCCCCACCACCATCACCATCCCCACCACCATCACCACCACCACCATCACCATCACCATCACCATCACCACCACCATCACCATCACCATCACCACCACCACCACCACCACCACCAACACCACCACCATCACCATCACCACCATCACCAACACCACCACCATCCCCACCACCATCGCCACCACCATCACCATCCCCACCACCATCACCACCACCACCACCACCATCACCATCACCATCACCATCACCATCACCATCACCACCACCACCACCATCACCACCACCATCACCATCACCACCTTGACCAATACCACCACCATCCCCACCACCATCACCATCCCCACCACCACCAGCACCATCACCATCACCATCACCACCACCATCACCATCACCACCACCACCACCACCACCACCACCACCACCACCACCACCACCACCACCACCATCACCATCACCACCATCACCAACACCACCACCATCCCCACCACCATCGCCACCACCATCATCATCCCCACCACCATCACCACCACCACCACCATCACCACTACCATCACCATCCATCACCACCGCCACCACCATCACCAACACCACCACCACCACCATCACCAACACCACCACCATCACATCACCACTACCATCACCATCACCACCACCACCACCACCACCATCACCACTACCATCACCATCACCACCACCACCACCATCACCACTACCATCACCATCACCACCACCACCACCACCATCACCAACACCACCACCATCTCCACCACCATCACCACCGCAATCACCATCACCACCACCATCACCATCACCACCACCACCACCACCACCACCACCATCACCATCACCACCATCACCAACACCACCACCATCGCCACCACCATCGCCACCACCATCACCATCCCCACCACCATCCCCACCACCATCGCCACCACCATCACCATCCCCACCACCACCACCACCACCACCATCACCATCACAACCATCACCAACACCACCACCATCCCCACCATCATCGCCACCACCATCACCATCCCCACCACCATCACCACCACCATCACTCTCACACTTCAGCTGCAGGCCCTGGCTGGTTGTAAGTTTCCATCCTGGTTATGTATCAGCATGAGGTAGGAAGTCTTCCCAGGAGCCTCGTTTCCACCCTCAACTCTGTAATTTGTCGCACGCACTTCTTGAAATCCGGGTTGTGTAGCAGTGAAGGAAACACGCAGTGTTGCCTTGTCAACCAAACTGTTACGAGTGATGATATTTGTGGTGGTGGTGGTGGTGGTGTTGATGGTGGTGGTGGTGATGGTGGAGGTGGTGATGATAGTGGTGGTGATGGTGGTGGTTGTGGTGGTTTTGGTGATGGTATTGATGGTGGTGGTCATGGTGGTGGTGGTCATGGTGGTGGTTGGGATGTTGGTGGTGATGTTTGTGGTGGTGATCGTGGTGGTGGTGGCGGTGGTGGTGATGGTCGTGATGATGGTGGTGGTGGCAGTGGTGGTGGTAATGGTGATGGTGATGATGGTGATGATGGTGGTGGTAGTAGCGGTGGTGGTGGTGATCGTGGTAGCGGTGGTGGTGGTGATGATGGTGGTGGTCGTGGTGGTGATGATGTTGGTGGTGGTCGTGGTAGTGGTGATGTTGGTTGTGGTGGTAATAATGGTGGTGGTGTTAGTAGTGGTGGTGACGGTGGTGATGATGGTGGTGGTGGTGATCGTGTTAGCGGTGGTGGTGGTGGTGGTGGTGGTGGTGATGATGTTGGTGGTGGTCGTGGTAGTGGTGATGGTGGTTGTGGTGGTAATGATGGTGGTGGTGTTAGTAGTGGTGGTGATGGTGGTGATGATGGTGGTGGTGGTAATGGTGATGGTGGAAGTGGTGGTGGTGGTGGTGGTGATGGTAGTGGTGATGGTGGTGATGGTGGTGGCGGTGGTGGTAGTGGTGGTGGTGGTGGCGATGGTGCTGATGGTGGTGGTGACGGTGCTGATGGTGGTGGTGATGGTGCTGATGGTGGTAATGGTGGTAGTGGTGGCGATGATAATAGTGGTGGTGCTGATAAGAGTGGTGGTGATGGTGGTGGTGGTGCTGCTGTAGTATTGGTGGTAGTGGTGGTGCTGATGAGGGTGGTGGTGGTGGTGATGGTGTTGGTGGTGGTGATGGTGTTGGTGGTGGTGATGGTGTTGGTGGTGGTGCTTGTGTTGGTGGTGGTGGTGACGCTGATGGTGGTGTTGCTGCAGATGTGATGGTGGTGTTGGCGGTGATGGTGGTGGTGCTAGTAGAGGATGTGTGATGGTGATGGTCAACAGACTCACCAGCAACGTCAGCAGCAACAGCAGCAGTGTCAGCAGTACTAGCAGCTGTCTTCGAGAGGGAAATCGACCGATTTCTCAAAAGCAGTTGCTGATCACCCGGGTTATGCTCCGGGCGGCGTGCACTAACAGCTTGGTGCATCAGGCCAGCAACCACAAGGCCTGGTCTGGGACCGGGCCGTGGGGGCGGGGGAAGGGGGAGAGACGGTGACCTACGGAAGCTACTCCAGGTAAACATCAGTAGTGTCAGGAGCATCAGTGTCAGCAGCGTTAGCAATATCAACAATGTTAACATCACTAGTTTCAGAAACGTCCGTGTCAGCAGCGTCAGTGTCAGCAGCGTCAGTGTCAGCAGCGTCAGTGTCAGAAGCATCAGTGTCAGCAGCATCAGTGTCAGGAGCATCAGTGTCAGCAGCGTTAGCAATATCAACAATGTTAACATCACTAGTTTCAGAAACGTCCGTGTCAGCAGCGTCAGTGTCAGAAGCATCAGTGTCAGCAGCATCAGTGTCAGCAACTTCAGTGTTTGCAGCATCAGAGTCAGCAGCATCAGTGACAGCAGCGTCAGTGTCAGCAGCATCAGTGTCAGCAACTTCAGTGTTTGCAGCATCAGAGTCAGCAGCATCAGTGACAGCAGCATCAGTGTCAGCAGCATCAGTGTCAGCAGCTTCAGTGTCAGCAGTGTCAGCAGTGTCAGCGGGTTGTTGAGAGTTATATACCCGGAAGTGAGGGATATTTGCTATGTCACGCGGTGATACAGCCTCTGGTCTAGTGGAGGGGGGGGAGGGGGGGGAGGGGGGGAGGGGGGTAGAGAAGAGGGAGGAGGAAGCAATGTAGGGAATAAATGGAAGAACTGAAATGGCAGGGAATGGATAACGTTGGATCAGGAGACGGAGGAAAGAGGAGGTAAAATAGGTGGAAAAGGAGTGTATGGAAGTGATGAAGAATGGAGAAGGAATGGGAAGGGAGGCAGAGGGGTGAAGGGTTTAGACTTTAGAGGAGGAATGAAGGATTAGGAGGCAGGAGAAAGATGAAGGAGTGTGGAAGAGAGGGGATAGGTGTTGGGGAAGGATAAGAATAGACAAGAGATTCATGGGAGATGAAAGGTGCGTTGAAGACATGTCGCTTTCTGATGGGTAGTTGAAGACCGTCGCTTTCTGATGGGTAGTTCAAGACCGTCGCTTTGTGATGGGTAGTTGAAGACCGTCGTTTTCTGATGGGTAGTTCAAGACTGTCGCTTTCTGAGGGGTAGTTGAAGACCGTCGCTTTCTGATGGGTAGTTGAAGACCGTCGCTTTCTGATGGGTAGTTGAAGACCGTCGTTTCCTGATGGGTAGTTCAAGACCGTCGCTTTCTGATGGGTAGTTGAAGACCGTCGTTTTCTGATGGGTAGTTCAAGATTGTCGCTTTCTGATGGGTAGTTCAAGACTGTCGCTTTCTGAGGGGTAGTTGAAGACCGTCGCTTTCTGATGGGTAGTTGAAGACCGTCGCTTTCTGATGGGTAGTTGAAGACCGTGGCTTTCTGATGGGTAGTTGAAGACCGTCGTTTCCTGATGGGTAGTTCAAGACCGTCGCTTTCTGATGGGTAGTTGAA
Source organism: Cherax quadricarinatus (assembly GCF_038502225.1). Classification (NCBI taxonomy): domain Eukaryota; kingdom Metazoa; phylum Arthropoda; class Malacostraca; order Decapoda; family Parastacidae; genus Cherax; species Cherax quadricarinatus. The sequence continues at coordinate 18,552,457 of NC_091299.1, read as the reverse complement.
GACCGTCGCTTTCTGATGGGTAGTTGCTTAAGATTGTCACACTCAGAGTTCGAAGAGCCAGACTGCAAATCACCGTAGTGTAAGGCACCGCCCCTTCCCCAGGATGTCCCTTACAACAGACTACAAACACCCAGGTACCTCAAGACACTACGAGGGTGATGACCACCGACCAGTACCTTAAGAAGGAAAGAGTATGTCCCAGTTACCGCAAATATGTCTGTCTCACGCACCCAGGTACCTAGTTACTGCTGCTAGGTGAAGAGGGAGGGGAGGGATAGAAGTAACTGGAGAGCAGGGAAAATGGTGTTTATGTCTAGCTGGATAGGTAAAATTGGTCAATTAGCAAGAACTCATTTAAAATTAAGTTCTTCTAAAGTTTTTCTTTTATACGTTTAAAGATATATATTTTTCATTTATGTTAATGTAAAAATTAATAATTTTGTACCAAAAGAACCTTAGAAAACTTACCTAACCTTATTATAACAAGCGCAACTTAATTAAGCCTAATCCAGCTAAATATATTTTAGATAAGTATACAAAACTTTAATAATAAAGAAACACAATGAAATATTTTTTTCGTTAGTTCAGAATGATTTTTGCGAAATAAATGAATACACAAATTTTCACTTGCCTTATTCAGCAAGAAGAACGTTGCTATCTAAGCCAAAATAGCAAGTTTTACTTGTTCGGCACGACATCTCTCTCTCTCTCTCTCTCTCTCTCTCTCTCTCTCTCTCTCTCTCTTGATATATATATATATATATATATATATATATATATATATATATATATATATATATATATATATATATATATATATATATATATATATATATATATATATATATATATATATATATATATATATATATATATATATATATATATATATATATATATATATATATATATATATATATATATATATATATATATATTGGGCACACGCCCCAGTTCTGAGGAGCTGGATGAGATTTTCGCCTTATAATCGGTGATACACACGTAACAACATGTACCTTATATGCCACCTTTATATCAACAATGTATCTCTTAAATCTTCTGTACCATATTATGTAATAAAATATTCCTATTGGTAAAAAAATATATATACATATATATGAAAAGATGGGGTGGTAGGGGAAGTGGAATATTCAAACGGCTTCAGGAAGAAATCCAAATATTCTTCCTCGAAGCCTTTTTATCCACTTCTCCGAGGCTATGGGTCCCACAATTTACACCAGAGGTGGACCCCATTATTATTATATATATATATATATATATATATATATATATATATATATATATATATATATATATATATATATATATATATATATATATACTATATATATATATATCTTCAGTAATATCCATATTATAATATGGATATTACTGTTTCCGTCTCCCAGTTTTATCATGTTCCACTTGTTGCAGATGGCTTGCAGCATCCACTTGCAAGGTAACTCCGAGAATCGTTCTGGTCGTACTGGAAGTTTAATGAGGTTGCCCTCTCTTCAAACCTTTCCTGACCTTCTTGAAGTGAACTGCGCTCATCTCTGGCCTCTCAGTGTCAGAGTATCCACATACACACCAAAGTATGAAATTTATTCTCATTGCTGTATCATTATTCAGCAGCCCAGTCTCGCACCAAGAGTGTGATAATTACACATACTTGACGCACTTCCTATTTCTTTTTTTTTTTTTTTTTTTAGCTTACCTCATTGCCAGACGAATCGTGGCCGTTTTCTTTAGTTTGTTTATTTATGATTACATTTTTCAACAGTTTTTGGCCCCATCGAACCTAGCTTAGCCTAACCTGTACTAACTTACCATAAAGAAAATAGTGTTTGTTCTAAGGAAATTAGCATAGTAAGCTTATAAGTAATATTCACGTTAGTATGTCACCTCTGTGAGAAACAGTAATGGTCTTAATACACCTCTGTGACTTCTGTTTCCCAGAGACGCTTTCTCCCGCTTGCTCTATCTTCTGTTTCTCTTTTACAACTCAGTATACTGAAGGTCGCACTCAAGTTCCGGTAGGGAGTCGAAGTATACTCAGAGTGCCGTCTTCTCGCTCTTGCAGGGAATCGAAGTATACCCAGAGTGCCGTCTTCTCGCTCTTGCAGGGAGTCGAAGTAAACCAAAAGTGCTGTCTTCTCGCTCTTGCAGGGAGTCGAAGTATACCCAGAGTGCTGTCTTCTCGCTCTTGCAGGGAGTCGAAGTAAACCCAAAGTGCTTCTTCTCGCTTTTGCAGGGAGTCGAAGTTTAAACAGAGTGCTGTCTTCTCGCTCTTGCAAGGAGTCGAAGTATACCCAGAGTGCCGTCTTCTCGCTCTTGCAGGGAGTAGAAGTAAACCCAGAGTGTTGTCTTCTCGCTCTTGCAGGGAGTCGAAGTATACCCAGAGTGCCGTCTTCTCGCTCTTGCAGGGAGTCGAAGTATACCCAGAGTGCCGTCTTCTCGCTCTTGCAGGGAGTCGAAGTATACCCAGAGTGCCGTCTTCTCGCTCTTGCATGGAGTCGAAGTAAACCCAGAGTGCCGTCTTCTCGCTCTTGCAGGGAGTCGAAGTATACCCAGAGTACCGTCTTCTCGCTCTTGCAGGGAGTCGAAGTATACCCAGACTGCCGTCTTCTCGTTCTTGCAGGGAGTCGAAGTATACCCAGAGTGCCGTCTTCTCACTCTTGCAGGGAGTCGAAGTATACCCAGAGTGCCGTCTTCTCACTCTTGCAGGGAGTCGAAGTATACCCAGAGTGCCGTCTTCTCACTCTTGCAGGGAGTCAAAGTATATCCAGAGTGCCGTCTTCTCGCTCTTGCAGGGAGTGGAAGTACACCCAGAGTGCCGTCTTCTCTTCTCGCTGTTGCTTGCTTTACTTGCTCGTGAAACTCTAGATGGCTTAAAAAATTGCACCTCTTCACCATACTTGTTGGTGTCTTGTGAAGAATATTCTGAGTTTCAGGTGCTCCAGATGTTGAAGACTGAGACACTTATGCAACATATGTGAATCTTTATTGAAGAGACGTTTCGTCACACAGTGGATTCATCAGTCCAATGCAAATCAGAAGGGTGTAAGGAGAGGAGGAGTTTGAGGTAATCAGTCCCTCAGCCTGGAGTCGATGTCTTCAGTCCATCATTCTTGTAGAAAGTACAGCACAGGGCCGTAGACGTGGCTTATGTACTGTAGTCAGGTAAGCCACGTCTACGGCCCTATGCTGTACTTTCTACAAGAATGATGGAATGAACACATCGTCTCCAGGCTGAGGGACTGATAGCCTCAAACTTCTCCTCTCCTTACACCCTTCTGATTTGTATTGGATTGATGAAGCCACTGTGTGGAGAAACATTTCCTCAGTAAAGATTCCCATATGTAGCATAAGTGTCTCAATCTTCAACTTGTCGGTTTTTTAAACAATTTATCACGCTCCAGAGGGTGTTGGATCAGTGTTGGTCTCCAGCAATACACTCAACACTGTCATGATCCCCAAGTCCTTCATGTGAAAGGTTAGAATCCTCAATCCTTAATGTGAGAGGTTAGTATTCTCGATCCCTGGATCCTTAGTGTGAGAGGTTAGAATCCTTGATCCTTCATGTGAGAGGTTAGTATCCTCGATCCCTGGATCCTCTACGTGAGAGGTATGTATCCTCGATCCCTGGATCCTCTATATGAGAGGTATGTATCCTCGATCCCTGGATCCTCTATGTGAGAGGTATGTATCCTCGATCCCTGGATCCTCTATGTGAGAGGTATGTATCCTCGATCCCTGGATCCTCTATGTGAGAGGTATGTATCCTCGATCCCTGGATCCTCTATGTGAGAAGTATGTATCCTCGATCCCTGGATCCTCTATGTGAGAGGTATGTATCCTCGATCCCTGAATCCTCTATGTGAGAGGTATGTATCCTCGATCCCTGGATCCTCTATGTGAGAGGTATGTATCCTCGATTCCTGGATCCTCTATGTGAGAGGTATGTATCCTCGATCCCTGGATCCTCTATGTGAGAGGTATGTACCCTCGATCCCTGGATCCTCTATGTGAGAGGTATGTATCCTCGATCCCTGGATCCTCTATGTGAGAGGTACGTATCCTCGATCCCTGGATCCTCTAAGTGAGAGGTACGTATCCTCGATCCCTGGATCCTCTATGTGAGAGGTACGTATCCTCGATCCCTGGATCCTCTATGTGAGAGGTATGTATCCTCGATCCCTGGATCCTCTATGTGAGAGGTATGTCTCCTCGATCCCTGGATCCTCTATGTGAGAGGTATGTATCCTCGATCCCTGGATCCTCTATGTGAGAGGTATGTATCCTCGATCCCTGGATCCTCTATGTGAGAGGTACGTATCCTCGATCCCTGGATCCTCTATGTGAGAGGTACGTATCCTCGATCCCTGGATCCTCTATGTGAGAGGTATGTATCCTCGATCCCTGGATCCTCTATGTGAGAGGTATGTCTCCTCGATCCCTGGATCCTCTATGTGAGAGGTATGTATCCTCGATTCCTGGATCCTCTATGTGAGAGGCATGTATCCTCGATCCCTGGATCCTCTATGTGAGAGGTATGTATCCTCGATTCCTGGATCCTCTATGTGAGAGGTATGTATCCTCGATCCCTGGATCCTCTATGTGAGAGGTACGTATCCTCGATTCCTGGATCCTCTGTGTGAGAGGTATGTATCCTCGATCCCTGGATCCTCTATGTGAGAGGTATGTACCCTCGATCCCTGGATCCTCTATGTGAGAGGTATGTATCCTCGATCCCTGGATCCTCTATGTGAGAGGTATGTATCCTCGATCCCTGGATCCTCTATGTGAGAGGTATGTATCCTCGATCCCTGGATCCTCTATGTGAGAGGTATGTATCCTCGATCCCTGGATCCTCTATGTGAGAGGTATGTATCCTCGATCCCTGGATCCTCTATGTGAGAGGTATGTATCCTCGATCCCTGGATCCTCTATGTGAGAGGTATGTATCCTAGATCCCTGGATCCTCTATGTGAGAGGTATGTATCCTCGATCCCTGGATCCTCTATGTGAGTGGTATGTATCCTCGATCCCTGGATCCTCTATGTGAGAGGTATGTATCCTCGATCCCTGGATCCTCTATGTGAGAGGTATGTATCCTCGATTCCTGGATCCTCTATGTGAGAGGTACGTATCCGTACTTTCAGAGCAGCTTGCAATGTATTTAAATATATTTCAAATTTTAGGCACGATAGGCAAATCATTAACAGATGTAACATTAAATTTCGTTTAAAGATAAATTATCATAATTTTTACTCAACCTCACTCTCCGAACTGTAATTTAAATGGAAAATTATCCGAAATCTTCGCACGTCTACGTTCTGCTTCCGGTAGTCTTTCCTATTAAATAATTTTAGTAAAAAAAATTAAGATTCATTGGATACAACATTTGTACTTTTATATATGTTACAATATATATATATATATATATATACATTGAGTGTGTTTAGTTGACGGAGTTGCAAGCGCTTACGTGTCGACAGAGGATTCTTCTATATGTTTTCATACGTAGACAACGAGATAGCACATATACAGGCATACATTCATATATTCATATGTAAATACATACATGCGCATGTATTTTTATGAATACTGTATATACACATGTGTACATCATTAGATGAAGGTTGTAATACCGACAAAGTGATAACCAAGACTGATGTGCACCATCTGAGTATCTTTAGTCAGAGATGGTTCACTCAGCAAGACTTATCAATATAATGCAGAGGCAGGAAGACGAAAACTTTTATATTGGAGGCTACAGAAGAAGTGGCGAGGTGCAGCAGTTGAAGGCATGGTCACATGTAGCGGGGACTCACTAATGAAGGTAGGACAGGCCGATAAGGAGAACGAGAGGTAGAAATGGCATTGAAGATGGTGTGGAGAGATGCAGCAGTTGAAGACGTGGTCACATGTGGTTGGGGCCCACTAGGTCATGGTCATAAGGCTAGCCAAATATTAGCAATGGAGTTGTAGAAGATAATCTCTGAACCGAGGCTCCACGATGTTGCAGCGTCACACACACTTGTCTCAGAAAATCCATCATGTCAATAACAAAAACTCGTGGGAGCAAACTATCTTCATCAAAACTTACCATTATACCGTGTTCCAATCAAACATTTTTAATTTACAAATAAATTCCTTTGAACTTAATTAGGTGTGAGCGTGGAATGCCTGTTCACTCGAGTCCCTGTTAATGATACGATTAAATTTTTGAGAGCTAAATTCGCTGAGAGGGATCCGGATTTCCCTGTACTTTACATAATGGAAGTGAATCTTATTGAACTGTGTTTATCAGACACAGTTCTCCTGTGAAGGGGATTTTTCCAGCCAAATGGCCAAATGTATGGGATGCTTATGGGTTCACGTTTATCGCCTGTGTTAGCTAACATATCTATGGAATACTTTGAGAGGGAATTTCTTACCACTGTAGTTGACTGTGAGCTCACTTTGCTACGATACTTCGATGACATATTTGCTGCCCTTCAGACACACATTAATGTATCACGGTTCTTAAATCATCTTAATTCTCTAAGAAGAAATATTGAATTTAAAGGTAAACATGAAGAAAGCAGCCAGTGGCCATTATTGGACACCCTGGTATTCAGAGGGGTTAAAAATACGCCTATAGATATCCGATATCGGATAGATTCTGCTCACTTTTTCTTCTCACTCTTCACAAAGAGAGATCTTTTGAAGATTATTTCTTAGATAATACCTAATATTCTTTTCACAGTTCTTAATGCATGAGACTAAGTATATTTTCCAACACATTTCCTAAGTTTGGATACGCTAAGAATTTTATAGACAAAAGAAGAACTCTGAAACTAGAAATTTAACTGTTCTTCCTTACTTGAACGAACTTAAATTTGAAGAAGAAAATATATCTTATAATAATGTAAATATTGTCTTCAGGAGATTATAAATGAACATACTAGATGCAGTGGAATAGATAAATAAAACATGTTCAACATGGAGACACGTTTCGCCTGCGCAACAGTCGGATTTATCAGAGGCGTGAGAATAAAGTAATTTATACTGGAGCCAGTGGAACAATTAGTGAGATTTTATAAATTGACAACACCGTCAGAGGTGGGCGGGACCCACTTGTGAAGTTGGTCCGGCCCATAAGGTGGATCAGATGACTGCATCGGAGGAATTGAGAATGTCCTCTATACCAATGTTTCATGATGTTGTTGTGTCATACAGGTATTATTAGGTAAAAGGTAAACATTACCGAGAAAATGATGGATAAAACACCCTTGCGACCCAGTGATCAACACCAGCACGTGCCTAGAAAGGCTGGCTGGGAGACGGTGTATTATCTGAGAAGAGAAGCAACGCCAGAAATCTTAGAAAGGAACGTTGAGGTAAGCATTACGTGTAACCTCTCTCTCCTCTCTCTTTCTCGTTCAAAGCGAACATAAACCCAATATCATCAACGGCAAACGTATGTCTGCAGGTGTAAAAACTGTCTTCAAGAATCGAAACAAGTTATTGTAACTGAGACTGAGGGAATAACCCCACACCTGCCCACCTCATTAAGGAAGGTTGCGAAAGATCAAGAGGCTTGCCATTCGACTGGTCCCGGAATTGAGGGGCATAAGCCACGGGGAAAAAAATAAACATAAACGGAGGTGACCTCATGTCTCTGAAGTACAGGATCTTGGGAGACATCACGACCCACAAGGCGATCAGTGGCTTTAACAAGGTACACTTGGACAGACTCACTTTGGAATGAATTAGGACAAGAAGACACTAATGACAGTTGAAATACCAATACGAGCCAAATGGACGCAGAACACGACTTTCATAGAAAGAGTGGTACAAGAGTCAAGCTTCGTATAAGGATTCGAAAGTGGGTAAGATGATTCGAAAATAGGGAAGTAGGTAGGAAAGTCACTGCAAAAAAAAAAGAAATAGGTAGTGCATTACAAAAGTAGGCAATGTTGTATAAAAAAAAAGGTGGGCCGTTCAGAAGTAGCAAAAGTAGCACAAAATTATGAAGTGAAAGCTTAGAGGCGGGACCAGGAGCTGTAGCACAACTCATGCAAGAACACTCAATTAGAAGGTATATTTACACATTCAAAATTCTATACCCCGACAGCTCAAATACTTGGTCCTCCCTCAAGCGCTCTTGACATGAGAAATTAGACCTATCCTCCCTTTCCTTGGATCAAATTCAGTTGCCTTCCATTTTCCTAGGCATTGTATGGCTTCCAAGGGTTTAGTGGTCCCATTCGTGAATAAAATAATGTAATGCTAAGAGCCTCATTTCAGCACCTTAGAGCATCGTTCCAAAAGATTCGAATCTCCTTCCAACAGTCGGAACCTCTTTCCAGTAGATCAGAGCATCCTTCAGACACCTCGGAGCCTTTTCCAGAAGCTTAGAGTCTCTTTCCAGCAACTCAGAATCTGCATTCCTGAGAGGTCGATTTCTCAGCCAACTGTCCTGGTCAATGTGAGCAAAAAACTTCGACTCAGTTGACGAATTTCTTCACAGATCGAATATGATTGTTAAGAGTGCCTCGGGTGAGTGCTTGTACTCAACCTGCCGCAACTCAGAGATCTGCCACATCTACAGTCATAGATTAAATTCTTGTTACTAAGGCTCCTGAACCGATGGACACATACCGCCAACAACTGCGACCTTCTTAGGAATTACTGCAGCTCCTAAGGCGAGAAGCTCCTAACGACTACGATCTTCTTAGGAGTCTCTGCAGCTACTAACACTGAGCAGCGGATATTTTGACCTTAGATGTAGATATCACAGAGTTGTCAGCAAGAGGAGCAATCTGGAGAGTGAAGTAGTAGAGGCACGACCCATACAAAGCTTTAAGAAGACGTACGACAAGGCTCTTGAGGCCGAGAGTGTACCAAGTAGCGATCAGTGAAGAGGCGGAGCCAGGACTCGACCCGTGCACGATATAGAGGAGTATATATAGGTGAGTACACAAATACACACACTCGACCCCTACAACCACATGTAGGTCAGTACACACACACACACACACACACACACTTGACCCCTGCAACCACATGCAGATGATTGCACACACACTAACTAACACCTACACACACACACACATACATGCACGTATATACAACAGGCCTAGTGTCTAATCGACATGTGCCTAGGACAAAATGGTAACTAACTAACACATACAGGAGTTGATTAAAATTCTAGTGAATAACATTCTCAGAGAAAATGAATACGAGTGTTGCCAGAACGTAAACAGAACCCTCTCAGTGTTGCCAGAACGTAAACAGAATCCTCTCAATGTTGCAAGAACGTAAATATGAGAATCCTCAGTGTTGCCAGAACGTAAACATGAGAATCCCCTCAGTTTTGCCAGAACGTAAACATGAGAATCCTCTCAGTGTTGCCAGAACATAAACATGAGAATCCTCACAATGTTGCCAGAACATAAACATGAGAATCCTCTCACTGTTGCCAGAACGTAAACATAAGAATCCTTTCAGTTTTCATAAAGAATAAACACTGCACTTCTCCCAGAATTACCTGTCTCAGTCTAATTAGCGACGTTGTCGACGGACATTGAAATCCCGAGTCACGATGTCAAGGAGGACCTTTGAAGATGTTGGTGTTTGGTGGTGAAGAACTCCTAGTTCAAGGATGGAGCTGTTCTCTCCTTCCTTGGCTCAAACTTGGTTGTCTACCATTCTACGTATGGCCCATATGAATTTAGCTCCTCCCCATGAATAAATTAATGGAAATGTGGGTGTGTAGGTGTAGGGGCAGGTGTGGGTGTAGATATAGTTGCAGGTGTGGATGTAGTTGTAGAGGCAGGTGTGGGTGTAGGTGTAGAGGCAGGTGTGGGTGTAGATGTAGTTGCAGGTGTGGATGTAGATGTAGAGGCAGGTGTGGGTGTAGGTGTAGGGGCAGGTGTGGGTGTAAGTGTAGGGACCGTTGTGGACGTAGGTGTACGGGCAGGTGTGGATGTAGATGTAGGGACAGGTGTGGACGTACATGTACGTGTAGGTGTAAGTGTAGATGTGTAGGTGTGGGCATAGATATAGGGGCAGGTGTGGGTATAGATGTAGGGGCAGGTGTGAGTATAGATGTTGGGGCAGGTGTGGGTACAGATGTAGGGGCAGGTGTGGGCGTATATTAAGGACAGGTGTGGACGTAAATGTAGGGGCAGATGTGTGCGTAGGTGTGGAGCAGGTGTGGTCATACCTGTGGGTGAGAAACTGAGAGATGTCAGTGTGGTGTTATATCTTCACATGCACGAGGCTCTGCCGCTGCTTACTACGCATCTAATGATTAGAATCATAACCACAATTTTTAAAGAAGTGGATCGGTAAGCCAGCGGAAGGCCTCGGTCAGATGACCAAAAGCTCCAGCTGTGGGTCATCATATGACTAAGACCCGAGTCAGGAAACACTTGACCTTTTTCCTGAGAAACCTTACCTAACCTAACCTAATCCGCAACTTCTTTCCTAACACCCTTGGGTAGTTGATTTTAATAGGAAACACGAACTAGGATAGGAGGCGGCTGGTAGACACCGTATTTCTGTCCTCAATAAACGCCTGCAGAGCAGCTGGATATCCATATCCATCACTCTTTCCAAAATATACAATTCGTGCCAGCTTTTGGGGAGCCCTAGAGAAGTTAGGATGTTATTCGGGCATGTATCGGTGTGCAAGCCCTCCGATTGATTTTCGGAAGATGAACGCTAAAACGATTCCAGATTGTTTCCAGTTTCCAGTTCTTGGTGACTTGTTTCGAAACACTGCTGACAATAAAATTCTCTCCTCTCTAGATTTGTTACAGGGGTTTCGGCAAGTCCCTCTCCATGAGGGCAGCCACGAGTTAACTGTCTTCTCCACCCCTCCAGGTCATTTTTACTTCCTCAGAATGGCCTTCAGTTTAAGCTTCTTGTTGATCACATTCTTGAGGCTAATGACAAGCATTTGCAGAAACCTGATTAGTAATGCTCTTGAAAGTTAAGACACATGTGCAACATCTGGATATCTTTATTGTAGACGTTTTGTAGACGTCTACAATAAAGATATCCAGATGTTGCACATGTGTCTTAACTTTCATATTGTCGGTATTTTATACCTTTCTTGCACAGTAATGCTCTTATGGTGTGCCTAGACGACGTAATCGTCATGTCAAAAGATATAAGGACGAATCTCGAGACTAAATTTGGTACTTGGCAAACTTGGAGAATCTATTTTGAAGATAAAACTCTCAAAATGTCAATTCCTTAGATCAAAGATCAAATTTCTTGGTAACATAGTCACTACCAGTGGGTTACGACTAACTGAAGTCAAGTAACAACTGCACAAAATTTTCCAGTTCCCAAAATTGCTTAAGCAGTAAGATCAAATTTGTGGGTTTAGCAGGTTTTTACAGAGCTTTCATTGCTACTCCTTTAACAGAATTGCTTCAAAAAGTAAGCTGCTCCTTTCACCTGGGCTAAGAGTTCAGCTATCTTCTGCTTCCGTTCTAAAATTACCTGATTTTGAAAAGTCATTTCATGACAACAGAATCTAGTGCCACGGGTATAGGTGCCAACCTAGCGCAAAAGACTGATGCCAAGTTTAATAAACTTGGCATCAAGTTTAATAAACTTGGCATCAGCCTTTTGTTAGTTGAGTCTTAATTAACCAAGGCTGTAACCGAGCAAGAAACAGAAATTTTTTACGCTTCAAAACATTTCTGTGATATCTACCAGTACCCGGTTCATGTCTTGACAGATCATGCATCACTGATCCCGTTGTTGCAGAGCAACCTACAGGACGATTACCGAGATGATCCTTGACCATTCACGAGTTTAATCCCTTAGCTCGATTGCTAGGGCACTCAGCTCACACACTAAGGGCCGGGGTTCGATCCCCGCTACGGGTGGAAACATTAGGACGTGTTTCTTTTAGACAGCTGAAGTCCTGTTTACTTATCAGTAAAATAGGTACCTGGGTGTTAGTCGACTGGTGTGGGTCGCATCCTGGTGACAAAATTGTCCTAACTTACCCGAATTACTCTGCATAAAAAGGGGCTTTCAATATAGTATGTCACTGATGCTAGCTACTTCTGTATACCTTGTACATGTACTTAAAGAAATAAATATTATTATAATTATTATTATTATTATTATTATTATTATTATTATTATGATGATGATGATGATGAGCGTTTGCACTCTCATTCGACTTGCCTGGCAAGTCGAATGAGAGTGCAAACGCCTTCCTTGTCTTGCCACATTGATGCAGTTGTAGTCGAGGAAGTTAAAATTGCTTCCTGGCAAAGGAACATCAGACCCATCAGTAAAAACACAGCTTCTATCACTGACTTCATTATGAGTCAAGATTTGTTGTATTGAGCAGTCCAGCTTGGTATCCCAAGCAGACAAGCACATCAATTAGTTATTGGAAAGTCGCTAGTGAATGTAGGTGTGCAGGCAATTACCGCTGCACAAAGTGTTGCAAACCCTGGCCTTGTATGTCAACAGATATTAGAAGTGTAAAGTATGCATGGAATACAAAAGTAAACTCGAAGAGCGTAATCCCGTTCAGGGGGAGGGAATGGGTGAGATGACGATGAGAAAGAATAAAGAGAATGGATGGAATGGTGGTGAAAATGAAGGGTGGGCGGAAATGAGGTGGAACTGCAAAGAGGTAATGGTTTTGCCCGTGCTGGAACCACCATCTGTGTTACAGATCTGTTGTGGGTTGACACTGATAGTGGATCCTGCTGCCTTGCTGGTTATGGTGAGGGATGGTGGTGAGTGATGGTGGTGAGTGATGATGGTGAGTGATGATGGTGAGTGATGGTGGTGAATAATGGTGAGTGGTAGTGGTGAGTGATGATGGTGAGTGATGGTGGTTAGTGATGATGGTGAATGATGATGGTGAGTGGTGGTGGTGAGTGATGATGGTGAGTGATGGTGGTTAGTGATGATGGTGAGTGATGATGGTGAGTGATGATGGTGAGTGATGATGGTGAGTGATGATGGTGAGTGATGATGGTGAGTTGTGGTGGTGAATGATGATGGTGAGTGTTGCAACCCCTGAATGGGTTACAATGATTATTATGTATATATATAATGTATATTATCATTTCATATAATTTTATATTGCTTATATTTGCGATAATAGCTAAATCGCAAATGTATTGCCTTATATTGTTATTTGACGTAGCTTATGTTGTTAGGATGTACATAATATGTGCTCAGTTCAAGTCTTGATTGTCAAACTACTGTAATTATCGCTCCTTGCTCGTTATATTGCCGGCTTCTCGCTGGGTGACTGCTGCCCACGGAGCTATCACGTGATCGAGGGGGGGGGGGTGTCCTCACCTCCCTTGAAGTATTCAGTCTGCTGTAGACTCTCTTGGTGGTTGGACAGATTGTCTGTCTCATTATTCTTGTTAGTTCTGTAGAACTCTGTTCACAGAACATTGTATAGACTTAGTGATTTTCGACGTTGTACTGAGGTTGTGTGTCGCTTAGACACTCTGAACATCTCAGGTCCTTAGCTATAGCTTCTGACCTAATTTTGTACTGGTTTCTGTGTATTCTCACAGTCAGGGTTTTTCCTATGCTGAACTTAGATTCAGTAGTATGGGAGTTTTGTAACTTTTGTGGAGGATCTGCTGATGGTCCCTACTTAGTGTCGTTATATTATCTCCTTGATCCTGATTGTGTCGCAGTCGCTTGTTATATGGCTATTGGGCTTAGCATTCTTTTCATTGTTCAAGCAGACTGTTCTGGTTGCCAGTCGGTCAAGAAGTTAGTTTATGTGAGGACTTTGTCAGTCACTTGTTTAAGTCTAGTCGAGTCGTGAGACATAGTGAACTACTTAGAGCACTTACACGCATACACAAACTTACTTGTACATATTTGTAATATCTTATTAAATGTTAATGTACCAGACGGTACTTAAGAATTATAAATGTGATATGTGCTTTCAGCACAATAATATTGAACTCGAGAGATTGATTTTATTTTGATTGCTATGATTAATTTAATTTGATAATATACCTCTAGACTTAATAAATTTATTAAATTTTAATTTCTCTAGTTAGTAGCCTACCAGTTGTAATCCTGAAGCACTATTGAATAATACTGAATTCTAATGGATAATTGGACAAGGATACTGACTACTTGTTACGAAAACCCAGTAACAGGCTGGATGCTAGAAGGGCAGTCCTTTCTAGTATTCACTGGAGATCTCTAAGCTTTTAGAATCGCGTTTTTTGTAACAGTGATGGTGGTGAGTGATGGTGGTGAGTGATGATGGTGAGTGATGGTGGTGAATGATGGTGAGAGGGTGGTGGTGAATGATGGTGGTGAGTGATGATGGTGAGTGATGGTGGCTAGTGATGATGGTGAGTGATGATGGTGAATGATAGTGAGTGATGGTGGTGAATGATGGTGGTGAGTGATGGTGGTGAGTGATGGTGATGAGTGATGGTGGTGAGTGATGGTGGTTAGTGATGATGGTGAGTGGTGATGGTGAGTGATGATGGTGAGTGATGGTGAGTGGTGATGGTGAGTGATGATGGTGAGTGGTGGTGGTGAGTGGTGGTGGTGAGTGATGGTGGTGAGTGATGATGGTGAGTGATGATGGTGAGTGATGGTGAATGATGGTGTTGAGTGATGGCGAGTGATGGTGGTGAGTGATGGTGAATGGTTGTTGTGAGTGATGGTGAGTGGTGGTGGTGATGGTGATGAGTGGTGGTGATGAGTGATGGTGGTGAGTGGTAGTGGTGAGTGATGGTGAGTGGAGGTGGTGAATGATGGTGGTGAGTGATGGTGAGTGGTGGTGGTGAGTAATGGTGGTGAGTGGTGGTGGTAAGTGATGGTGGTGAGTGATGATGGTGAGTGGCGGTGGTGAATGATGGTGAGTGATGGTGGTGAATGGTGGATGTGAGTGATGGTGATTGGTTTTACGATTGATGGTGGTGAATGGTGGTGGTGAGTGGTAGTGGTGAGTGATGGTGGTGAGTGACGGTGGTGGTGATGGTGGTGGTGAGTAGTGAGGGTAGTGGTGGTGATGGTGGTGGTGATGGTAGTTATGGTGATGGTAGTGATGGTGGTGATGGTGGTGGTGATGGTGATGGCAGTGATGGTGATGGCGATTGTGATGGTGTTGAGTGGTGATGGTGGTGATTGTGGTAGCAGCTGAACCGTGGTGAATGCAGCAGCAGCTCCGCCGCACGCACCTGCGGTATCCACTACCATCAGCGCGTCGCTAGCGAGCTGCGGAGGACTCGGCCGCGCCATCACTACCACCGCACTCATCCGGTTTTTTACGGCCGCATGATGAGGGTCTTAGAAGAGGGTTTATAAAACACTGGAAAAACCCAACGAAATTTACTCAGCAATGTTTTTTTTTTATTTTTTTTGCAGTCACAATGGTTTTCCGACAACGATATATTTTTTTTTTTCACTATTGTGAACCACTGTTCACTGACATCAAGATCCAAGTCACTCAGACGTCACTGCTCAGTAAAGACTTCCAGCAGCTGACCTGCTCCTTCCCGCAGATCAGCAGCTAGTGACTCCAAACTGGAGAAAAAATTAATGTAGATTGAATTGTATGTCATCTTGAAAAAATAATTAATTTAAGATGCCGATCATGTCTAACAAGAGACCGATCATGTCCAACAAGGGGTCGATCACGTCTAACAAGAGACTGATCATGTCTAAAAAGGGGTCGATCATGTCTAATAAGAGACCGATCATGTCTAACAAGGGGTCGATCATGTCTAGAGTCCTGGGTAAAGCCCTAACACTCAGCGAAACTTTGTCCCAGTTGACTATCGTTCCGCAACCCGTGTATTTCTTCTGTAGCCTCGCCAGTATGATTTTCAATTCCAACCTCACCCCCTCCCATCCCCTGATAACTGCAACATTTCCCGTAACCAGAGGTTTCAGGGGGCGTCAGTGGGTGGGTAATGCTGGCACAACACTGGAAAACAATGCAGGTGGGAAAACTCACATTCCTCAGTGGACAGTGATGACGACAACTGTGAAAGCTTACCACCTCGGTAAAAAAAAAAAAATGTTCCTCTTACTCACGTAACAATAATGAGCATAGAAGTACCTCTAACAGGCGCTGAAAAACACAAATTTGCAATAAACAGAATTAACAGAGGATGGATTATATCTTGGATCTTATCTATGCTCAGTTTACTTCACGTCAGTTTATTTTCACGTTTTTATTTCACGTTGGCGGACGTTTCAAGAAAAATAATTGATGGATGACTAGGCGTTAGAGACAGCATAAAACCAGCTGACACCCTATTGGAAAAGGGCTTTTGATCTAAGGAACTGGAGCTACCCCGTGTCTCCCCTACTTTCTCCTTGGATCAGACCTGATTAGCTTTTATTCATCATCATCATCAAATTATAATAGTCATAGAACTGATGAGGGAAAAAGGGTAAGTGGTGCACTTAGGAGTCTGTGGAGACAAAGAACTTTTGTCTGTGGAAGCAAAGAGGGGAATGTATGAGAGTATAGTTCTACCAACGCTCTTATATGGGTGTGAAGCATAGGTGATGAATGTTGCACCGAGGAGAAGGCTGGAGGCAGTGGAGATGTCATGTCTGAGGGCAATGTGTGGTGTGAATATAATGCAGAGAATTTGTAGTTTGGAAATTAGGAGGAGGTGCGGGATTACCAAAACTGTTGTCCAGAGGGCTGAGGAAGGGTTGTTGAGGTGGTTCGGACATGTAGAGAGGATGCAACAAAATAGAATGACTTCGAGTGTGTATAAATCTGTAGTGAAGGGAAGATGGGGTAGAGGTCGGCCTAGGAAAGGTTGGAGGGAGGGGGTAAAGGAGGTTTTGTGTGCGAGGGGCTTGGACTTCCAGCAGGCATGCGTGAGCGTGTTTGATAGGAGTGAATGGAGACAAATGGTTTTTAATACTTGACGTGTTGTTGAGTGTGAGCAAAGTAACATTTATGAAAGGATTCAGGGAAACCGGCAGGCCGGACTTGAGTCCTGGAGATGGGAAGTACAGTGCCTGCACTCTGAAGGAGGGGTGTTAATGTTGCAGTTTAAAAACTGTAGTGTAAAGCACCCTTCTGGCAAGACAGTGATGGAGTGAATGATTATTAACTTTTTTTCCTTTTCGGGCCACCCTGCCTTGGTGAGAATCGGCTGATGTGTTAATAAAAATATTAAAATAATAATAATAATAATAATAATAATAATAATAATAATAATAATAATGATAATAATAATAATATAATGATAATAATAATATTATAATAATTATTATTATAAAGATAATAATATTATTATTATCATTAGCAATAATAATAGCAATAATAAAGTAGACATATTAAAGGAAGCTATCTCAGGATCTTCGCGGTTTCCTCCTTTCATTACAATACATTAATACAACTAGTGATCAACATGTGTAACATCAAGACTGAATAATATTCAGGAAAGGATAACAAGAAAGAGGTAAGTGGACCACCTTCAAGGAAGGTTCTTAGTGTTACTAAACAAGAACTCACGGATGGCAGCTCTTGCCTTGTCATGGCAGGGTGAAAGGCAGCTGGCGAGCGCTACTCGGCTTGTAATTATGATCGTCATTCATATTTCGTGTTTCGTTGATCGTTTTCTCGAAATTTCACTTCGTGTACTTCCGATGAAACGTTTTTTAGTGTACCAAAAAAAAATTGGTAAAATTTTAGTGTTAAATTCGTGAAATAAGAAAAATAGTAAGGATGACTGTTTTATTGTTTATACACGAGTCCCTTAAGTGAACAGTTGAAGGAATAACAAAGAAACATTTAGATAAATCCGAGTAGGATTACCATGAGCTAGACCTGCTGGCCACCACACGAGTCACATTTTGTCCCCAGAAAACTTTGGCTTTCTTATAAGAGTCCGTCCTGTCTCGTGAGGCTCCTTTAATTTAGCTGATCCCACGAGCAGATATCACCATGTGTTTTATTATTTTTTTAATCCGACTAACACTTAGCAGCTGTTCGTGGGACAATCTGAGTTATACCGTCCGCGTGGCACTGCTTGCCTGCGTGCCAGTTGTTTACAACCGCTGGTGGACAAATATCATACGTTCACAACTAGACTGGAAGTCAGCTGTAGTCCCTAAGACTCGTGCCGAGTACTTGAGGAGGTGGATTAAAAGTCGTTTGGCAAGCATATTTTCTCACCTGCTGAGAAGAAATGAGATTGCGAGTGCTGAGGAGCAGCCCTGTCAGCGTGAGGCCTCGCTAGCTTACTGCGATATAACACCGGATATTATCCCTAATACCTTCTGCTATCTGCAGGAACTTTATTAGTGATTATCATATAATTTAGCCGGAAAAACTGAGTAAAATCATAACCGTAATTTTCTGAGAGGTAGACGGGTAAGGCAGCGGAAGGCCTCTGTCAGATGGCCAAAAGCTCCAGCTGTGGGTCGTCATATGACTATGACCCGCGTCAGGAAACACTTGTCCTGTTTCCTGACGAATCTACCGAACTTAACCTAATTTAGTGTTAGATTTTATTTCTGTTAACTGCACGATGATCAGTGAAGCCTGCAAGTCATCTAGGCATTAAAATCGAGAATATTTTATTCATCCTGAGACAGACTCGAGTAGATTTTCAATGTATATACATTGAAATACACCTCTCGGTGTACATACAGTGAGATATACCTCATGGTGTATATACACTGATATATATATATATATATATATATATATATATATATATATATATATATATATATATATATATATATATATATATATATAAATATATATATTTATATATATATATATACCTCTTGATGTATATACAGTAAGAAATACTCACATCTCGGTGTATATGTACTGAGAGATATACACCGAGAGGTGTATATACAGTGAGATATACTCACCTCACGGCGTATATACACTGACAGATATACACCTCTTGGTTATATACAGTGAAATAAACTCACCTCTCAGTGTATATACACAGATATACACCTCTCGGTGTATATATAGTGAAATATACTCACCTCACGGGATATATACACTGACAGATATACACCTCTCGGTGTATATACAGTGAAACATACTCACCTCGCGGTGTATATTCACAGATACACATTCTCGGTGTATACACAGTGAGATATACTCACCCCTCGGTGTTATACCCTTGTCAAGAGACAGGCGAAACATTTCTCAGAAAACCCACGAACTAGAAATGAAAGTTGAGTGAAGCAAGACCTCCAGTTTTCCTTTTCAATTTGTAGGATAGTTGTGAATTGTTCGAGGCAAGGAACTGTGGCTTTATATTCTGCAGTGAAAGATATTTCGTGCTGAGGACTGTAATGTCTGATGTGAGTTACGTGGAGGTGAACTATGCCACCACTGCAGTAGCATACTCCTTGAAGAAACGAAGCCTTTACTGGGCCAACGTTTCGCTCAGTAAAGATCTTTATCAAGTCATACCAACGCATGATTTGATAAGGCTATATACACACAGAGCGAAAAGTTATACCAAATAAAAGCTTGTTCAACTTTTATTTGGGATAACTTTGCCATAATCAACCACCTGTCACATCTGTGTCACGAGAATCACGTCCCAACTTATCATTTACTGGCAATATCGTCCTAGGTGTTTTTTTGTTATTATTTCTCTTGTCTCGAGCTCTGTAAATTACCTAAGCTCAAGGAGCAACTACGCTGCCCCAAAAAACATTGTTATAAGAAGAATTTTTAAAACGGAATGACGAGAAGTTAAGCGGAAATTGTTGTCACTACTGAACCCGGGGTACGAAGTGTGAAGATTGTGTTACTAGTGAAGATTGTGGAGGTTAGTGAAGATTGTGTCACTAGTGGAGGTTAGTGAAAATTGTTACTAGTGAAGACTGTGTTACTAGTGAAGACTGTGCAGGTTAGTGATGATTGTGCCACTAGCGAAGGTTAGTAAAGAGTGTGTCACTAGTGGAGGTTAGTGAAGATTGTGCCACTAGTGGAGGTTAGTAAAGAGTGTCACTAGTGGAGGTTAGTGAAGACTGTGCCACTAGTGGAGGTTAGTAAAGAGTGTCACTAGTGGAGGTTAGTGAAGACTGTGTCACTAGTGGAGGTTAGTAAAGATTGTGTTACTAGTGGAGGTAAGTGAAGATTGTGGAGGTTAATGAAGATTGAGTTACTAGTGAATCCAGTGAAGGTTAGTGATGATTGTGTTACTAGTGAACCCATCGAAGGTTAGTGATGATTGTGTTACTAGTGAACCCATCGAAGGTTAGTGATGATTGTGTTACTAGTGAACCCAGTGAAGGTTAGTGATGAATGTGTTAGTAGTTAACCTAGTGGAAGTTAGTGATGATTGTGTTACTAGTGAACCCAGTGAAGGTAAGTGATGATTGTGTTACTAGTGAACCCAGTGAAGGTTAGTGATGATTGTGTTACTAGTGAACCCAGTGAAGGTTAGTGCTGATTGTGTTACTAGTGTACCCAGCGAAGGTTAGTGATGATTGTGTTACTAGTGAACCCAGTGAAGGTTAGTGATGATTGTGTTACTAGTGAACCCAGTGAAGGTTAGTGATGATTGTGTTACTAGTGAACCCATCGAAGGTTAGTGATGATTGTGTTACTAGTGAACCCATCGAAGGTTAGTGATGATTGTGTTACTAGTGAACCCAGTGAAGGTTAGTGATGAATGTGTTAGTAGTTAACCTAGTGGAAGTTAGTGATGATTGTGTTACTAGTGAACCCAGTGAAGGTAAGTGATGATTGTGTTACTAGTGAACCCAGTGAAGGTTAGTGATGATTGTGTTAGTAGTTAACCTAGTGGAAGTTAGTGATGATTGTGTTACTAGTGAACCCAGTGAAGGTAAATGATGATTGTGTTACTAGTGTACCCAGTGAAGGTTAGTGATGATTGTGTTACTAGTGAATCCAGTGAAGGTTAGTGATGATTGTGTTACTAGTGAACCCAGTGAAGGTAAGTGATGATTGTGTTACTAGTGAACCCAGTGAAGGTTAGTGATGATTGTGTTACTAGTGAACCCAGTGAAGGTTAGTGATGATTGTGTTACTAGTGAACCCAGTGAAGGTTAGTGATGATTGTGTTACTAGTGTACCCAGTGAAGGTTAGTGATGATTGTGTTACTAGTGAACCCAGTGAAGGTTAGTGATGATTGTGTTACTAGTGAACCCAGTGAAGGTTAGTGATGATTGTGTTACTAGTGAACCCAGTGAAGGTAAGTGATGATTGTGTTACTAGTGAACCCAGTGAAGGTTAGTGATGATTGTGTTACTAGTGAACCCAGTGAAGGTTAGTGATGATTGTGTTAGTTAACCTAGTGGAAGTTAGTGATGATTGTGTTACTAGTGAACCCAGTGAAGGTTAGTGATGATTGTGTTACTAGTGAACCCAGTGAAGGTTAGTGATGAATGTGTTAGTAGTTAACCTAGTGAAAGTTAGTGATGATTGTGTTACTAGTGTACCCAGTGAAGGTTAGTGATGATTGTGTTAGTTAACCTAGTGGAAGTTAGTGATGATTGTGTTACTAGTGAACCCAGTGAAGGTTAGTGATGATTGTGTTACTAGTGAACCCAGTGAAGGTTAGTGATGAATGTGTTAGTAGTTAACCTAGTGAAAGTTAGTGATGATTGTGTTACTAGTGTACCCAGTGAAGGTTAGTGATGATTGTGTTACTAGTGAACCCAGTGAAGGTAAATGATGATTGTGTTACTAGTGTACCCAGTGAAGGTTAGTGATGATTGTGTTACTAGTGAACCCAGTGAAGGTTAGTGATGAATGTGTTAGTAGTTAACCTAGTGAAAGTTAGTGATGATTGTGTTACTAGTGAACCCAGTGAAGGTAAGTGATGATTGTGTTACTAGTGAACCCAGTGAAGGTTAGTGATGATTGTGTTACTAGTGTACCCAGCGAAGGTTAGTGATGATTGTGTTACTAGTGAACCCAGTGAAGGTAAGTGATGATTGTGTTACTAGTGAACCCAGTGAAGGTTATTGATGATTGTGTTACTAGTGTACCCAGCGAAGGTTAGTGATGATTGTGTTACTAGTGTACCCAGTGAAGGTTAGTGATGATTGTGTTACTAGTGAACCCAGTGAAGGTTAGTGATGAATGTGTTAGTAGTTAACCTAGTGAAAGTTAGTGATGATTGTGTTACTAGTGAACCCAGTGAAGGTAAGTGATGATTGTGTTACTAGTGAACCCAGTGAAGGTTAGTGATGATTGTGTTAGTAGTTAACCTAGTGGAAGTTAGTGATGATTGTGTTACTAGTGAACCCAGTGAAGGTTAGTGATGATTGTGTTAGTAGTTAGCCTAGTGGAAGTTAGTGATGATTGTGTTACTAGTGAACCCAGTGAAGGTAAGTGATGATTGTGTTACTAGTGAACCCAGTGAAGGTTAGTGATGATTGTGTTACTAGTGAACCCAGTGAAGGTTAGTGATGATTGTGTTACTAGTGAACCCAGTGAAAGTTAGTGATGATTGTGTTACTAGTGAACCCAGTGAAAGTTAGTGATGATTGTGTTACTAGTGAACCCAGTGAAAGTTAGTGATGATTGTGTTACTAGTGAACCCAGTGAAGGTTAGTGCTGATTGTGTTACTAGTGTACCCAGTGAAGGTTATTGATGATTGTGTTACTAGTGAACCCAGTGAAGGTTAGTGATGATTGTGTTACTAGTGAACCCAGTGAAGGTTAGTGATGATTGTGTTACTAGTGAACCCAGTGAAAGTTAGTGATGATTGTGTTACTAGTGAACCCAGTGAAAGTTAGTGATGATTGTGTTACTAGTGAACCCAGTGAAGGTTAGTGCTGATTGTGTTACTAGTGTACCCAGTGAAGGTTAGTGATGATTGTGTTACTAGTGAACCCAGTGAAGGTTAGTGATGATTGTGTTACTAGTGAACCCAGTGAAGGTTAGTGATGATTGTGTTACTAGTGTACCCAGTGAAGGTTAGTGATGATTGTGTTACTAGTGAACCCAGTGAAGGTTAGTGATGATTGTGTTACTAGTGAACCCAGTGAAGGTTAGTGATGATTGTGTTACTAGTGAACCCAGTGAAGGTTAGTGATGATTGTGTTACTAGTGAACCCAGTGAAGGTTAGTGATGATTGTGTTACTAGTGAACCTAGTGAAGGTTGTTTAAGACGCTTGTGACAATAGTATTTAAAATTCTAAGAGCGAAAATAATTCATGAGCTCTTATGCTGGCTACAAACTCTAAGACTGATTGTAGATAATATAAAACAGTTTGACCAAAGTGCCCAGCAATACTTGTGTGTTTGTACTGCAAAGAAAATGCAAAGACTGCTCACCTGTGACTTCATCATCTTACTGCTGCACCTCACCCTCCAGTCTATACTCCGCTGTATACTCCTGAGTCACAGATTTCTGCTTTTGGCTAAGAGACTGATTATGTCCCACCATGACTGATGTCTCCAGGAGAGCGATTCAACTCTGAATTCGACTGATGAAGTCTGCAGCGCAGGCGAAACCTTTTGTCAATAAAGATTTCTTGTGTTGCACTTGTATCTTCCCCATCAAGCAAAGAGGTTTGACGTGGGCAGGATCCCCTTCCCTCCCTCCCCCCACACACACACACTGATGCCTCCCGATATTGTGAATGAACGTTTAACATCAAGAAGGGCAGTTTCATGCTCCACTGCACACGACTTCTTCTAGACTCGATCCTCCCTATCATCTGAGACTCTCTTCTCTCTCTCTTTCTAGAACCACTCCCACAGGAGGGTACAGCAGTCCTCACACTGCCAGAGGGAGGTACAGCAATCCTCACACTGCTGCAAGAATCACCAGCAATCCTCACACACCGGGGCGGGTCGTCGCACCGCAACAGGCAAGAAATACCACGAAAGGAATGTTACTGGGCATTAGTGTAGTGTAAATGATGGTTCTTGTTGGCCATCGTGACCCACTGGGCAGCCTTGTCATGGATGATGACTGGCTGGGGAGTTGCAACTTCACATTTCTCACATATTGTATTGGTCTTGGCTACCTGTTGATGATGTGGTCATCGTCTCTTGCTCTTGAACCTCATTTTGCAAAGTTTCTTGTCTCTATGTTTACGTGCAGAGTTATCACACCAGCATGCACGATCTGCCTCTCTAGTGGCCACACAAAGAGCTGCATTACTAATTAATGTATAACTCTGTGCGCAGTCTCTGTGTGTGGACTACCTAGAGGATCGGTTGTGGGTGGATTTCCCAGACAAGTGCCAATGTTTATATTGTATCCAGTTAAGCTTCTGTGTGATGGCAAACCTTGACAAGGTTGTGTCTTCAATATTTTCCCTTGTTTTTTTACACAGATCAATTTTACAGGTTAGGAGCTGTTAGTCTACCTCGACTCATTTCAAAATCCAGCCCTGTCTAAGGTATACTACCTCCCCCTTTCCCCAGGAAGTGACCCACGACAATCGGCTAACACTCAGGTACCTACTTGCTGCTAGGTGAGTAGGGGCAGCTAATACTTACAAAGAATTATTACATTTATACTTATTAGGAATTACATTTATCCGCGTGAAGTTGCAATTGCCAAATAAATAATATCTTTCCTAACGCAGGAGTAGATCTGAGAGCCAGTGAACTTTCAAGTCATGCCAGACCATTGTTGAGGGCTGGGTAACAAGCCTGTATCACTGCCAAGTATCTGGGGCTGTATGTTAATAAGACACAGTAAGCGGATTCTGGTGTTTTTTAATTGAGAGAACATCTCGTTCACCATCAGAGACTTTATCAGTTCGAGAACTGATAACGTCTTCTCAGTAAAATGGCGCATCGTGGACTGTGTCACATTATGTCAACATAGCTAAAATAGAAACACATCTCATCGCACATTAATATTTAACTCTGGCAGTCAGCTCTGTTTATCTTTTATTCGTAATATGTTTTTTATTTTGTTTTTTCTTAATGCATTATAAGATTTAGAAGTTCTTACAGATAATTTAATAGCCTAGAGAAAAAAATGTGTATCTACTGATTTAAAAATAAATAATTACTTTCAGAATTAACATATGCAGGTCACGGGATATATACACCGTGAGGGGTATTTCTCTCGATATATATATATATATATATATATATATATATATATATATATATATATATATATATATATATATATATATATATATATATATATATATATATATATATATATATATATATATATATATATATATATATATATATATATATATATATATATAATCTTTACTTCTACAAGTACATGTACAAGGTATACAGACCATAGCTGACATCAATGACATACTATTATATAGTAAGCTCCTTGTTATGCAGAGCATTTCGGGCAAATTAGGTCAATTTTATCCTAGGATGCAACCCACACTAGACAACTAACACCCAGGTACCTATTTTACTGCTAGGTAAACAGGGACAGAAGTTTTCTTTAGGAAACACCTAATGTTTCCACCCGTACTGGATCGACGACGGACTTCACTGTGTGAGTTGAGTGCACTAACACTCCAGCTAGTGCACTGAGAGTGTGACTGAATTCTTTCTTTAGGGATTTAGATTTTTTTGACTAGTGGTGAAAAAAACCTCGCGTAGTGAATAAGCCTTCAACTAAATTAACCATCCACCCTTAACTAATTGTCTGGTAAATTATGATTGTCACCATTTGCAAAGTCAAGTGTACCCACCAGAAATACCCTGCAGATAATTATCTCTCCATGCGTCGACTGATGTGAGGGTTTAACGCCCCAGTTATCACCCAGCTTAAGCTCCACTCAGGACAAAAGTGTGACTCTGTGAGAACGCAACCTAACCATAATTTTAAACAATTGTTTGCAAAATAAATATTAATTATATTAAACTATGACTCCTGCCTTGATCTACTTCGTATGTTGTTATAACTCATGAATTGAGAAACATCTGCCCACAGCGAAACGTTGTCCAGAATTAAACTTCTTATTTTTTTGCAACCCGTGCCTCTCCAGTCTCAGATGCTGTCTGAGACTGAATGTGTACATTAGTGCGGTAAATTCTCTTCCACTCTGTTAGGATAATAGGCTACAAAAAACAAGCCCAGTGCCTATGTTTGTACTCCTGTCCAGGAATTCACTCGATTTTCCCTACTTTCGTGTCATCCGTTAATGGTGAGATTCGTTTCTTGTATCACACGGAGTTTAATAAACGTCTACACAGAGCGAAACGCAGTCTCCAACGAAGGTTTGCTCAACACTGTTTCTATACAGTGTTTGTGGGTAATACCAGAAAGTCCACATCATGAGTGTGGCAGTTGTTAGTCTTTTTCTCTAGCTATTTATTATAATCTTTCTGGAAGTTTAGACACGTTTCCAGGCGGGCAGGCAGGCAGGCAGGCAGGCAGGCAGGCAGGCAGGCAGGCAGGCAGGCAGGCAGGCAGGCAGGCAGGCAGGCAGGCAGGCAGGCAGGCAGGCGGGCAGGCGGGCAGGCGGGCAGGCGGGCAGGCGGGCAGGCGGGCAGGCGGGCAGGCGGGCAGGCAGGCAGGCAGGCATGCAGGCAGGCAGGCAGGCAGGCAGGCAGGTAGGCAGGCAGGCAGGCAGGCAGGCAGGCAGGCAGGCAGGCAGGCAGGCAGGCAGGCAGGCAGGCAGGCAGGCAGGCACGCAGGCAAGCAGGCAGGCAGGCAGGCAGGCAGGCAGGCAGGCAGGCAGGCAGGCAGGCAGGCAGGCAGGCAGGCAGGTAGGCAGGCAGGCAGGCAGGCAGGCAGGCAGGCAGGCAGGCAGGCAGGCAGGCAGGCAGGCAAGCAGGCAGGCAGGCAGGCAGGCAGGCAGGCAGGCAGGCAGGCAGGCAGGCAGGCAGGCAGGCAGGCAGGCAGGCAGGCAGGCAGGCAGGCAGGCAGGTAGGCAGGCATGCAGGCAGGCAGGCAGGCAGGCAGGCAAGCAGGCAGGCAGGCAGGCAGGCAAGCATGCAGGCAGGCAGGCAGGCAGGCAGGCAGGCAGGCAGGCAGGCAGGCAGGCAGGCAGGCACGCAGGCAGGTAGGCAGGCATGCAGGCAGGCAGGCAGGCAGGCAGGCAGGCAAGCAGGCAGGCAGGCAGGCAGGCAGGCAGGCAGGCAGGCAGGCAGGCAGGCAGGCAGGCAGGCATGCAGGCAGGCAGGCAGGCAGGCAGGCAGGCAGGCAGGCAGGCAGGCAGGCAGGCAGGCAGGCACGCAGGCAGGTAGGCAGGCATGCAGGCAGGCAGGCAGGCAGGCAGGCAGGCAGGCAGGCAGGCAGGCAGGCAGGCAGGCAGGCAGGCAGGCAGGCACGCAGGCAGGTAGGCAGGCATGCAGGCAGGCAGGCAGGCAGGCACGCAGGCAGGCAGGCAGGCAGGCAGGCAGGCAGGCAGCCAGGCAAACAGACACGTAGACAAATAAATAATATTCTTGGTAGACAGGCAGGAGGCAAGTAGACACAAGAAACGACAGAAAATCTCTGAAAGGCAAGCAAGCAGCAAGATAGACAGTCATTGCAAACAAGTAGAAAGATAAACAAGTACACAAGAAGGCAGGCAGGTAAACTGGAAGGTAGAAAGGTACACTGGAAGGTAGGAAGGTATATTGGAGGGTAAGGAGGTACACTGGAAGGTCGGGAGGTACACTAGAAGGTAAGAAATACACTAGAAGGTAGTGAGGTACACTAGAAGATACGAAAACACATTAGAAGGTAGGGAGGTACACTGGAAGGTAGGGAGGTACACTGAAAGGTAGGGAGGTACACTGGAAGGTAGGGAGGTACACTGGAAGGTAAGGAAGTATAATGGAAGGTAGGGAGGTACACTGGAAGGTAGGGAGGTACACTGGAAGGTAGGGAGGTACACTGGGAGGTAGGGAGGTACAATGGAAGATAAGAAGGTACACTGGAAGGAAGGGAGGTACACTGGAAGGTAGGGAGGCACACTTGAAGGTAGGGAGGTACAATGGAAGGTAGGGATGTACACTAGAAGGTAGGGAGGTACACTGGAAGGTAGGGAGGTTCACTAGAATGTAGGGAGGTACACTGGAAGGTAGGGAGGCACACTGGAAGGTAGGGAGGTACACTGGAAGGTAGGGAGGTACACTGGAAGGTAGGGACGTACACTGGAAGGTAGGGAGGTACACTGGAAGGTAGGGAGGTTCACTAGAATGTAGGGAGGTACACTGGAAGGTAGGGAGGTAAACTGAAAGGTAGGGAAGTACACTAGAAGGTAGGGAGGTACACTGGAAGGTAGGGAAGTACACTCGAAGGTAGGGAGGCACACTGGAAGGTAGAGAGGCACACTAGAAGGTAGGGAGGAACACTGGAAGGTAGGAAGGTACACTGGAAGGTACGGAGGCACACTGGAAGGTAGGGAGGTACACTGGAAGGTAGAGAGGTACACTGGAAGGCAGGGAGGCACACTGGAAGGTAGGGAGATACACTAGAAGGTAGGGAGGTACACTAGAAGGCAGGGAGGTACACTGGAAGGTAGGGAGGTACACTGGAAGGTAGGGAGGTACACTGGATGGTAGGGAGGCACACTTGAAGGTAGGGAGGTACAGTGGAAGGTAGGGAGGTACACTGGAATGTAGGGAGGTACACTGGAAGGGAGGAACACTGGAAGGTAGTGAGGTACACTGGAAGGTACAGAAGTTCACTCGAAGGTAGGGAGGCACGCTGGAAGGTAGGGAGGCACACTAGAAGGTAGGGAAGAACACTGGAAGGTAGGAAGGTACACTGGAAGGTAGGGAGGCACACTGGAAGGTAGGGAGGTACACTGGAAGGTAGGGACGTACACTGGAAGGTAGGGAGGCACACTGGAAGGTAGTGAGGTACACTAGAAGGTAGGGAGGTACACTAGAAGGTAGGGAGGTACACTGGAAGGTAGGGAGGTACACTGGAAGGTAGAGAGGTACACTGGATGGTAGGGAGGCACACTTGAAGGTAGGGAGGTACACTGGAAGGTAGGGAGGTACACTGGAAGGTAGGGAGGTACACTGGAAGGTAGGGAGGTACTATTGAAGGTATGGAGGTACAATGGAAGGTAGAGAGGTAAACTGGAAGGTAGGGAGGTACACTGGAAGGTAGGGAGGCACACTGGAAGGTAGGGAGGTACACTGGAAGATAAGGAAGTATAATGGAAGGTAGGGAGGTATACTGGAAGGTAGGGAGGTACACTGGAAGGTAGGGAGGCACACTGGAAGGTAGGGAGGTACTATAGAAGCTAGGGAGGTACACTGGTAGGTAAGGAGGCACACTGGAAGGTAGGGAGGCACACTGGAAGGTAGGGAGGCACACTTGATGGTAAGGAGGTACACTGAAAAATAGGGAGGTACACTGGGAGGTAGGGAGGTACAATGGAAGGTAGAGAGGTACATTGGAAGGTAGGGAGGTACACTGGAAGGTAGGGAGGCACACTGGAAGGTAAGGAGGTACACTGGAAGGTAGGAAGGCACTCTTAAAGGTAGGGAAGTACAATGGAAGGTAGGGAGGTTCACTGGAAGGTAGAGAGGTACACTGGAAGGTAGGGAGGTACACTAGAAGGTAGGGAGGTAAACTGGAAGGTAGGGAAGTAAACTGGAAGGTAGGGAAGTACACATGGAGGGTAGGGAGGTACACTGGAAGGTAGGGAGGTACACTGGAAGGTAGGGAGGTACACTTGAAGGTAGGGAGGTACACTGGAAGGTAGGGAGGCACACTGGAAGGTAGTGAGGTACACTGAAAGGTAGAGAGGCACACTGGAAGGTAGGGAGGTACACTGGAAGGTAGGGAGGCACACTGGAAGGTAGGGAGGTGAACTGGAAGGTATTGAGGAACACTGTAAGGTAGGGAGGCACACTGAAAGGTAGGGAGGCACACTGGAAGGTAGGGAGGCACACTGGAAGGTAGGGAGGCACACTGAAAGGTAGAGAGGCACACTGGAAGGTAGGGAGGTACACTGGAAGGTAGGGAGGCACACTGGAAAGTAGGGAGGTACACTGGAAGGTAGGGAGGCACACTGGAAGGTAGGGAGGTACACTGGAAGGTAGGAAGGCACACTGGAAGGTAGGGAGGTACACTGGAAGGTAGGGAGGCGCTCTGGAAGGTAGGGAGGTACACTGGAAGATAGGGAGGCACACTGGAAGGTAGGGAGGTACACTGGAAGGTAGGGAGGCACACTGGAAGGTAGGGAGGTACACTGGAAGGTAGGGAGGACTCTGGAAGGTAGGGAGGTACACTGGAAGGTAGGGAGGCACACTGGAAGGTAGGGAGGTACACTGGAAGGTAGAGAGGTACACCGGAAGGTAGGGAGGTACACTGGAAAATTCTAGTGGCAGGGAGTGTGATAGCTAGGTAATAAGTTTAAATAAAAAGGAGGATAGGGAGATGATGTGAGTGAGTGAGTGAGAGGGATGATGAGAGGGAAGGTCGGGAGGAAGGAAGAGATCTAGAGAGTGAATGTGAGTAAGTGACCATGTCAGCAACCTTGACATCACTGACAGCTGCCTTGACAGCTGTCTAGACAACTGCCTAGATAGCTGTCTAGACAGCTGTCTAGACAACTGTCTAGGCAGCTGTCTAGACAGCTGCCTTCTGTGATAAGTCTGCATTAGTTTATGTAGTAAACACTCTTATAAAGCTCCTCTACATAGCTGGGATTTTCAAAACCTTTTGAAAAGGTTCAGGTAGAGTTGAAGCCTTTCCACCATCATTCGACTTTTGACAGTGCAGTTTTAAATCGTATTTCTTAAAGAAAAAGAAAACAGCCTATAAGAGAGTTTACTGTAAACGTATTTTTGTTAGCTTTTTTTTCGTTTATTAAAACCCATAAAACTACACGATGGTTGGTAAACTTTCATGTCACATGTAAACCAGTCAAGAATAATCCTTCCAAAAGGGATCAAAGTAAAGTCTTAGAGTATATATTCTGAGAGATAAGAGTATACACGTACGTATACATGTATGTATGCTTGCTCTGTGTACACAGACGCTCTTCTGTATTTAAGGGTATAAATTTCACTAACAGTTTAAGGCGGCTTATAATTCTGATAATCCGTTCCAGAATAGACTCGTCAGGCCAATTAATTTTGGTTCCCTAAAGAAAAATAAATTGATTTTCGACTCAGAAATGGTCTGCAATGGCGTGGAGTAAGCCTGGAGTGTGTTTCGGGGGTCAACGCCCCCTCGGGACGGTCCGTAACCAGGCTTCGCCGTTTGCGTGCTGGCCGCAAACAAACGGCAAAAAGAAAGTATGAACTTAAGAGTGACGAGACTCAGGAGTAGTTTGCAGTTTCTTAGAAAGTATCCAGTTTTACTCTTTGTTGACACGAGGCAACTCAGATCAAAGGTATCCAGTCCCGGACAAGATGAGCCAGACATGTGTGCGACAGTCTTCAGTTTTTGTCTACGTATTACATTGGTATTAGAAGCCACTGGATGGCAAAACGTCTACAAAGTCAAGATACCAGGATGTTGCAGCACACGTGTCTAATTCATTATCATGTCGGTATTGAATACCACTAGAAATAAAGATACTACCTTGGTATCTTTATTTCGAGGAACGTTTCGCCCACTTAAATCATACAGAAACAAGAGAGCGGGAACTCGAATTTCTGGCTACAGTGTTCCCAAGTCTTTTTGAATATTTTGGTTCATGAAGTAGTTTAGTGGGAACTTTATTTAGGATACGTTTCGCCCATCGGGAGCTTTATCAATCTAAAACTGGAACATACAAACAGATACACAATAATACAAACGCCTTTGATGTAGAAGGAGCGTATTGCCTTAGCAATACAGGTGCGCACGATACGAAGAGCTACAACAGTATCAGTGGTATTACATACATTAAGTGTCAGATTAATACAATATGTGTCCTATTAACAGAGTATGTGTCTCACTGAATTGCTTGTAGACCGTCAAGACACGGCTGACAGACAGTTGTAACTTACGCTTCAGCTGACCTTTGCGTTCACTGATTTTTTCCCTGTTTTTTACACCTGTGTATTTAGCCCCCTGGTGGGCGATACAGTCTCAGATAGTGGTAACAGAAGTAATAGTAATAATAATAGTAGTAGTCGTGGTTGTCGTTGTGTTAGTGTATAGTAGCGGCAAAAAAGCAAGAATAGCAGCGTTAATAGTTCTAATCGTATACTAGTAGTAGTAGTAGTAGTTATAGTACTTATAACAATAATAACTGTTGCAGTAACAACAGCAGTGGGAACATCAGCAGTACAAATTACTTCAATTTCTGCCTCTCTCTTTCCACTGACAATGTTATATCCACACCTGGAGGGACTGGAGGGTGAGAAGAGTGCCTTCTGCTTTATTAACCTTACCTCATCGGTCTAAACAGAAAAAGTAAAAGCTAGAGAGTGATTAATTTTTTCTCCAGATAACCTCCATAATAAATCTTAATGGCCTTTTCGCTATGTGTCTTGTTTATGTTCTTCCTTATTCGTTACATTTCTCCATCTATCTTTCCCCTCTCTATCCCTTCCTTCCCACTTCTCTTCCTCTTTTGCTTCCTCCATCCCTAGCTCTGTCTCACTCACCCTCCTTCTCTCTCTCTCTCTCTCTCTCTCTCTCTCTCTCTCTCTCTCTCTCTCTCTCTCTCTCTCTCTCTCTCTCTCTCTCTCTCTCTCTCTCTCTCTCTCTCTCTCTCTCTTTCTCTCGTTCCCCCCTCCCCCATGCTTATCTTCTCTCACTGCCCATCCCTCCCTCCCTCTTGGTCTCTACAAAAGGGGTCAACTCCCACAAAATCCCCACCAAGATGAGGTGCTGACCTGCATGTTAAACTGTGAGTGGACGTGCAGTGGTGTGTATGTGTGTACGTGCGCTGCTTTAGTAGACCCTCTCATGTTTTATTCCCACGACTTCATTCATAAGTCTTGTGGTGTGTTCCTGCTTTTGTTCATCGTGCATTGTTTGTGCTTTTTCTAGCAAAGTTTGTGGTCTTGATGGTTGGTGTTTATAGTTTGTATTAAGTGGAGGAACACTGTATTGTAGGCCCACTGGCAGGTTATTATTAGTGTGTGTGTGGGTGTGTGTATGGATACTATCCCAAGAAATTTTTAGGGGAAACAGGCAGAAATCTTTCAGCCATCCTCAACGAACATCGAAACTCCAGCAACAGAGACGACTTCAGGTACTCCTGTGTCCTCCACAGAGACTCCACGGAACATTTGGTGAATTGGAATGAGGTAGAACTCGTCCTCACCGAGGAAAACCTTAAACGCCGGCGATGTCTGGAAGCCTCGCTAAATGCCGTCACCGACTCCAGTGAACATAACACTGGAAACTACATTTCTAAAACATTAGCATACATGATACTCAGCCAAGCAAAACACCTACCTAACAACACAAGAGTCAAGTGATAACACTGTCTACCTGTCCTCACCCCAATATGTCATTCTTCAGGTCACCATGAGTCACTCACACCTCACTCTCCGCTTATGTATACTGTCTTTTTAACCGATGTTTGTTAGAAGAGATTAAGGTCCCCAATAAACATGTCATAGTGCTTGCTTACGTATCTCTTTAATTAAATCAAGCCCTTCTGTTGTTGTTGTTTGGACGTATGTGTGTGTGTGTGTGTGTTAACTGGTCTTTGTTCGTCCAGTTTGTGTGGCGGTGTTGTGTTCTAAATACAGTTTATGTCGATGATGTTCAATCCATTCTTTGTGTTGATGAAGGATCCAAAAATGTGTGCTCCTGAATACAATGAAACAAGAGAAACATACAGCAGAGCAAGCTTTTATTAGGACGACGTTTTGCTCTGTGTAGAGCTTCATCGTGGCTAGATAAAGCTCTAGGTAGAGCAAAAATTATTTTGCTAGTATATTGAGACCGTAGTGTCAGTCTTCGGTGGCTTCTCCTGCAGTTCACGTCCTTTCGTGTCTCGTTTCTAAATGTGTAGTAAATCTAAGCTGAAATATATATATCTAGTAGAGATTCTAGTGGCCAGTTTCTAGGATGGAAACCTGTTAAACTCTTCAACTTAACTATATAGATACTCGTCTAGAAATTCTCCAGCTTGACTAGTTATATTTACTATCGTCTCTTCTACTTTAACTATTAGTTGTTATTATCCTAGCCTTCATCTTAACTAGCAAGTTGTTGTTATTTCAAGCAGAAATTATCCCAAGTGGCTTGCTGAGGCTCTAGTAGCAATATTTCTAACAGCTTAACAAGCCATCTAGGCTTCTAGCTGCTTACGTCTTAATCGGCTAGCTCCTCCATGAAAGTAGTTCTATTTTCTTCGCCTAGCTAAGCTTCTAGTAGCTAGAATTTCATCCGGTTTGCATAGAGATAAGAGTTTTTTCCTGGGTGTTCCAGTATTGATTTTGCGACGCGTTCAGCGATCCGTATTTCCGGGTGAACTTGTCGCTACATCCGACATATATCCGGCTTACGTTCTCGATATATCTGGTCTGTGTGCGTATGCATATATATATATATATATATATATATATATACATATATATATATATATATATATATATATATATATATATATATATATATATATATATATATATATATATATATATATATATATATATATATATGTCGTGCCGAATAGGCAGAACTTGCGATCTTGGCTTAAATAGCAACGCTCATCTTGCTATATGGAACAAGCGAAAATTTGTGTATGCAATAATTTCGCCAAAATCATTCTGAACCTAACGAAAAAAAATATATTTCACTGTGTTTGTTTAGTATTAAATTATTGTAAACAAATATAAAATATATTTAGTTGGGTTAGGCTAAAATAAATTGCGCTTGTTATAATAAGGTTAGGTAAGTTTTCTAAGTTCCTTTTGGTGCAAAACTATAAATTTTTACTTCAACATTAATGAAAAAAAAATATCTTTAAACGTATAAGAGAAAATTTTAGAAAGGACTTAATTTTAAATGAGTTCTTGCTAACTGACCAGTTTTACATATTCGGCACGACATATATATATATATATATATATATATATATATATATATATATATATATATATATATATATATATATATATATATATATATATATATATATATAAATATATTTGGAAGTACCACCTCTATAGCTGGACTGGGGACCCTCATCCTCAGAGAAGACAATAAACGTACCTCAGGGAAAACTCAAGGTTCTCCCCGGAGCTGTTTGAATATTTTCTTCTCCTTCCACCCCCTATATTTGATATTCTATGTGAACATTTATTAATAAACAGAATACATTTACAGAAAAACATAAACATGAATACAATGGCACAATGCATCAAAGATCATGAATTTCCTCCATCTCCTCCGAGGCTGGACGCGAGCCAAGTATGCAGCAAGCATTTCCCCTCTGGATGGCTACGCTGAGGCGCTGGAACATGAAAGTGGCTGCCCTTGGGTCCCTGGTGATGTCGATGAGTCTGGAACCCAATTCTTTAAGGAATCGTGTGGCATTTTTTCCCAATGATCCCAAGGTCTCTGATCCCACTGGGACAAATTGATACTGTTGGCTTATGTCCCTGTACTTGCTGATCTTGTACTCCTCCCTGTGGTCAGCAGCTCCTCCCTGTCGCCCCACACTGTGATGGATATAGGTGTCAGCCAGTGTGGACACACATGTATAGTCCCATGCTAAGAGCTTGCCATTCTTCCAAGGATAGATGGTGATCCCATCGGGGCGGTTTGCTGGGTTGTGGGTATTGTTGGCTGCTAGTGATCGGGGCTCCCTCTCGGCTGGGCATCCAGATGTCGTTGACCTCATTGTGTCTTGCATGCCAGCCCTTGGTTTTGGAACAGTTAAGACCATGTAGACCATATTGGTCTGCTTGCGCTTCGCCGCAAATACACGTACATTCTGTGTGAATTGGGGCAGCAAGGCGCAGAGCCACTGCAATATGGAGGGTCTTAGGGTCGAGTCGCGTTCCCATTGCCGACATGGGAACTGTTTGGAGGAAGTCCCCGGAGTGACGTGCGCTCACAGCCTGGAGACGGGCAATCTCCCTATCTGATGTTGCAGCCCTGAGCATGTTGGCAAGCACCTTTTCAGCAATCGGGCCATCCCAGCTTGACTGTTTGTGAGCCAGTGCTGCACTAGGGTTTGGTGCTGGAGCAGCAAGAGTCTCCCATTCAGTGATGGCACTGGCATAGCTAGGGTCTTCTATTCCTGCTGAGTCACTGAGGGTATCAGGAAGAATTTGTCTTTTCAACTCGTTTGATGCTATGGAAGAGCAATCTGGGAGGATCTGCGTACTCCTAGCCCTCCAAGCCTGACCGGAAGTGAGGCTTGCAACCACTGTCCATCTTCATGGGGAAGATTCAATACACTCTCTAGCACGGTCTTAAGGGGAGAGTCATATTCCTTGAATTTTGGAGTGCTGAAGGCTGGGGAGCATCTCAGAAAGTAGGTAAGTTTTGGGATTGACAGGCACCTGGTGAGTAGGTAGAAGGCATCGTGTGTGTCAGTGCCTTTCATCCTGCTTTCCATCGTCCGGAAGTCTGAGACTTTTTTTTCTAGGATCAGATCGATGGCATTGGACCCAACAGGAGCACCAAAGACAGTGCTATTGGCTGGATCAATGGCTCGTGCTCCTGGTAAAACGGCGCTATTATTCTGGATCATCTGTTGATTGGTAGAAACTATTTCACATTTGGTGGGGTTTAAAGAAAGGCCCAGGCTTCCTCCCATGTCTTTAATTTTACTTATGTCCTCTAGGAGAGATTCTGTTGTGCCAGCTAGGGTACCGTAGTCCAGGAACCAGATACTGAGCACGCTGGAGAGTGCTTCTGTGACTTCCTTGATGACCAAACAGAATAGAAAGGGGGCGAGAGGGTCCCCCTGTTGTAAGCCCTCACGAGAGTCAATTTCATGGTTCCCAAACAATAGTTTGGAAGTCACACTATAACACGATTCTATGAAGGGATAAAGGGAAGGGAAGTTTCTATAAACTGCTTGGAGAGCAGCATCCCTTCTGACTGAGTTGAAAGCGTTGGCAAAGTCCAATTTGACCAAGGCATTTTCATCGGACATGTTTTTGATATGCACATGATATATACATATATATATATATATATATATATATATATATATATATATATATATATATATATATATATATATATATATATATATATATATATATATATATATATATATATATATATATATATATATATATAAACTGTCGGTTTTCTCATTAATGTTTTTGAGAAGTTTATGTATTTGTAGTCCAGAGTTTATAGATGAAGAAATATCCAAAATTTATGAAATGGCTAATAATCTAAAATACCCAAGAAACTTAATTGATAAATCCCTTTAAACTACCAGAAATACTTTTTACAATTCAAAAGGGGACAACGAACCTTATTCAACTAAAAATATGTTGGTTCTCCCTTACAAGGAGAGAACCAACATATTTTTAGTTGATAAAAATTCCCTCCAAAATGCTGACGGATGTGTCTATAAGATTCTTTGTAAAATTTGCCATAAAGTTTATTACGGTCAAACTGGTAAAAATCTCGAACTAAGATTAAAACAACATAAATATAACATTAGAACTGGACAAGATTCTAATGCTCTGTTTATTCATGTGAAAGATTTTAACCATCCAACTGATTTTAAAAATGCTGAATATAATAGAATCGTGTTTCATAAAAAGTAATTTGGTAACTTTATGAATATTTATTTTGGTTTATGTAAAATGGATTCATTTATAATAAATAAAATTTGGGAAGACTTTAAAGAACATTAGACAAATTTTTGGGAAGAATATAAGCTGTGTTTCAATGATCATTGACTACCTACCTACATCTTCATAAATAGTCAGTGTTGTTGTAGGTGACAGTGAGGTGTAGTCTCGTCCTTATATGCCTTCCTGTTTACCTTTTATTTTTTTAGTTCCTTTATAATGTAAGAAGTTACGAAAGCGCTTGGGATTTCGTTATTTTTTCACAGTGGTTGTTCTGCTTGCCAAATAAGGCAAGCGAAAATTTGTGTATGCGGTATATTTCATTGTGTTTTTTTATTACTAAATTATTGTAAACTTATCTAAAATATATTTATTTGAATTAGGTTAAATTAAATTGTGCTGGTTATAATAAGGTTAGGTAAGTTTTCTAAGGTTCTTTTGGTACAAAATTATCAAGTTTTAGATTAACAAAAATGAAAAATAAATATTTTTAAACGTACAATATTATATATATATATATATATATATATATATATATAAAAATATATATATATATATATATATATATATATATATATATATACATATATACATATATATATACATATATATATATATATATATATATATATACATATATATATATATATATATATATATATAGACATATACATATATATATACATATATATATATATATATATATATATACATATAAATATATACATATAGATATATCTATATATATATATATATATATATATATATATGCCGTGCCGAATAGGCAGAACTTGCTATCTTGGATTAAATAGCAACGCTTATCTTGCCATATAGGACAAGCGAAAATTTGTGTATGCAATAATTTCGCCAAAATCATTCTGAACCTAACGAGAAAAAATATATTTCACTGTGTTTGTTTAGTATTAAATTACTGTAAACAAATCTAAAATATATTTAGTTGGGTTAGGCTAAAATAAATTGTTCTTGTTATAATAAGGTTAGGTAAGTTTTCTAAGATTCTTTTGGAGCAAAATTAAAATTTTTTACATTAACATTAATGAAAAAAATATATCTCTCAGAGAATATACACTGAGGGGTGTGTATCTCTTACTGTATATACCTTGAGAAGTGTATGTCTTATACGTTTAACGTATAAGAGAAAATTTTAGAAAGGACTTAGTTTTAAATGAGTTCTTGCTAATTGACCAGTTTTACATATTCGACACGACATGTATATAATAGATGGATGGATGAATAGCCTAGAAGAACAATATCGCGACCTCTTCCACCGAAATCACCGTAGCAGTAAATCGTCCACTACACTATGCGAACCTTCCAGCGTTGCAACAGTGGGACCTCCTTCTGGACCACGACGATGTTGCAAAACAAGACCAACCTCGGGACCACAATGTAGCAAGACTCCCTAGAGAGTCTGTTAAGTTCAAGGACTGCCCACTGCGAGGGTTCAGAGTGTACTACTGACACACATACACACACACACACACACACACACACACACACACACACACACACACACACACACACACACACACACACACACACACATACACACACACACACACACACACACACACACACACACACACACACACACACACACACACACACACACACACACACACACATTACAAACTTCACCCCCACAGCAACAACCCATAGTTCCTTACCAGGTCTCCCACTTCCCCAATCCCAATATACTTCCCAGACCACAGTCTTAGAAAAGGAGTTGAAGGTGTGGTATACAAATGCAGATGGAATAACAAACAAGTATGAGGAGTGGCACGAAAGAATCAAAGAGACATCCCCAGACATAATAGCACTCACAGAAACAAAACTCACCAGAATAATAACAGATTCAATCTTTCCATCCTGACATCAAATCCTCAGGAAAGACAGAGGGAGGAGAGGGGGAGGAGGAGTTGCACTGCTCATTAAAAACCAGTGGGGTTTTGAGAAAATGGAAGGAATGGATGGCACGGGCGAGAGGGACTACTTAGTAGGAACAATCCAGTCTGAGGGACATAAGGTGATAATTGCAGTAATGTACAACCCACCACAGAACTGCAGGAGGCCAAGAGAAGAATACGATGAGAGCAACAGAGCAATGATCGACACACTAGCCGAGGTGGCCAGGAGAGCACACATGGGGGGAGCAAAGTTACTAGTTATGGGTGATTTCAATCACAAGGAGATTGACTGGGAAAACCTGGAGCCCCATAGGGGTCCCGAAACATGGAGAG
Source organism: Cherax quadricarinatus (assembly GCF_038502225.1). Taxonomy (NCBI): domain Eukaryota; kingdom Metazoa; phylum Arthropoda; class Malacostraca; order Decapoda; family Parastacidae; genus Cherax; species Cherax quadricarinatus. Next base: position 18,512,596 of record NC_091299.1, on the reverse strand, counting down.
CCAAGATGATGAATGTGGTACTGGAGAACCTCATGCATCAACATGTTAGAGACACTACCAGAGAGAGAGGAGAGGATGAACCAGCAAGGTTGGACCTTGTATTCACCATGAGTAGTTCGGACATCGAGGGTATCATGTATGAAAGGCCCCTGGGAGCTAGTGATCATGTGGTTCTGTGCTTCGACTACATAGTTCAGCTCCAAGTGGAGAGAGTAGCAGGAATAGGCTGGGAAAAACCAAACTACAAAAGGGGGAACTACTCAGGCATGAGGAACTTCCTTCAAGACATTCAGTGGGAGAGGGAACTGACAGGAAAACCAGTACAAGAAATGATGGACTATGTAGCAACAAAATGCAAGGAGGCAGAGGAGAGGTTTGTTCCCAAGGGAAACAGAAATAATGGGAAGAACAGAACGAGTCCTTGGTTCACCCAAAGGTGTAGGGAGGCAAAAACTAGGTGTACTAGAGAATGGAAAAGGTACAGAAGACAGAGAACTCAGGAAAATAAAGAAATCAGCCGAAGAGCCAGAAACGAATATGCACAGATATGAAGGGAGGCTCAGAGACAATATGAAAATGACATAGCATCAAAAGTAAAGACTGACCCGAAGCTGTTGTACAGCCACATCAGGAGGAAAACAACAGTCAAGGACCAGATAATCAGACTGAGGAAGGGTGATGGGGAATTCACAAGAAACGACCGAGAGGTATGTCAGGAGCTCAACACAAGATTTAAAGAGGTATTTACAGTGGAAACCAGTAGTACTCCAAGAAATCAGAACAGGGGGGCACACCAGCAAGTGCTGGATGAGGTACATATAACCAAGGAGGAGGTGAAGAAGCTGCTATGCGAACTTGACACCTCAAAGGCGGTGGGACCAGACAACATCTCTCCATGGGTCCTTAAAGAGGGAGCAGAGATATTGTGTGAGCCATTAACAAAGATCTTCAACACATCATTTGAAACTGGGCAACTCCCTGAGGTATGGAAAATGGCAAATGTAGTCCCAATTTTTAAAAAGGGAGACAGACATGAGGCACTAAACTACAGACCTGTATCACTAACGTGTATAGTATGCAAGGTCATGGAGAAGATCATCAGGAGGAGAGTGGTGGGGCACCTGGAAAGAAACAAGTGTATAATTGACAACCAGCATGGTTTCAGGGAAGGAAAATCCTGTGTCACAAACCTACTAGAGTTTTATGACAAGGTGACAGAAGTAAGACAAGAGAGAGAGGGGTGGATCGACTGCGTATTTTTGGACTGCAAGAAGGCCTTCGACACAGTTCCTCACAAGCTAGAGGACCAGGCAAAAGCTAGAGGACCAGGCAAAAGCTAGAGGACCAGGCACACATAACAGGAAAGGCACTGCAATGGATCAGAGAATATCTGACAGGGAGGCAACAACGAGTCATGGTACGCGACGAGGTGTCAGAGTGGGCGCCTGTGACAAGCGGGGTTCCACAGGGGTCAGTCCTAGGACCTGTGCTGTTCTTGGTATACGTGAACGACATAACGGAAGGGATAGACTCAGAAGTGCCCTTGTTTGCAGATGATGTGAAGTTAATGAGAAGAATCGAATCGGACGAGGATCAGGCAGGACTACAAAGAGACCTGGACAGGCTACAAGCCTGGTCCAGCAACTGGCTCCTTGAATTTAACCCTGCCAAATGCAAAGTCATGAAGATTGGGGAAGGACAAAGAAGACCGCAGACACAATATAGTTTAGATGGCCAAAGACTGCAAACCTCACTCAAGGAAAAAGATCTGGGGGTGAGTATAACACCGAGCATATCTCTTGAGGCGCACATCAATCAGATAACTTCTGCAGCATACGGGCGCCTGGCAAACCTACGGATAGCGTTCCGATACCTCAGTAAGGATTCGTTTAAGACTCTGTACACCATCTACGTCAGGCCCATACTGGAGTATGCAGCACCAGTTTGGAATCCACACCTAGTCAAGCACGTCAAGAAATTAGAGAAAGTGCAAAGGTTTGCAACAAGACTAGTCCCAGAGCTACGGGGATTGTCCTATGAAGAAAGGTTGAGGGAAATCGGCCTGACGACACTGGAGGCCAGGAGGGTCAGGGGGAGGACATGATAACGACATATAAAATACTGCGCGGAATAGACGAGGTGGACAAAGACGGGATGTTCCAGAGATGGGACACAGACAAAAGAGGTCACAATTGGAAGTTGAAGACTCAGATGAATCAAAGGGATGTTAGGAAGTATTTCTTCAGTCATAGAGTAGTCAGGCCATGGAATAGCCTAGAAAGTGATGTGGTGGAGGCAGGAACCATACATAGTTTTAAGGCGAGGTATGATAGAGCTCATGGGGCAGGGAGAGAGAGGACCTAGTAGCAATCAGCGAAGAGGCGGGGCCAGGAGCTGTGACTCGACCCCTGCAACCACAAATAGGTGAGTACAAATAGGTGAGTACACACACACACACGCACACATACACACACACACATACACTAAAACACACACACACACACACACACACACACACACACACACACACACACACACACACACACACACACACACA
>NC_091299.1:18475039-18505039 GCF_038502225.1 Cherax quadricarinatus | reverse complement strand
ATGATACCACGATTCAATCTTTATAGTTGGTCAGATCTTCATATATTTCACGTATTTCTTGATCCTTGAAAATATTATTAATCTGACCCCTTCTTGTTACATCACTTTGCCAAGCAGCCTTCTATGTTTTACCATATATAAAGATTTTTTACAGTCTAGTAATATGTGGTCCTTCTATCCTTGTAGAAGAACAGTTCTGTAGTCCAGAGATTCCTTTCTTGAATATTGGCAATTACGTTGGCATTCCTCCAGTCGCCTGGCTCATGACTTAAATAGTACCTCAGTGTTGTTTCCCAATATTCGTGGTGATATGTTATCTGGTTCCTACGCTGCTAATGTCTCAAGTTCTACCAGCCATCGAATCATTCACTGGCTTGCCTATCCTTTTGTTTCCTCTGGAAAAATTCGTTCCTTCCTCCCCTTCCCTGGTAAGGCTTCAGCCTACTCCCTCCTATCAAGGTATTCCATGCCGCCTATGAAGCTGATATTAAGTGGAACGCTGCACCACCTGTGCCAATTCGTTGCCTGGAAGATGAGCTGCATTCACCTGCGTTTTGAAATTTGACTTAGGTTGGGTTCTGATATGTAATTCCGAAGGAAGAACTTTGAAACATTATTTGACTGGACTATTTTACGAGCACATGTATGGAATGGCCTCCACACCTTGTCGTAATTGAATAAAATTTAACATACTCGTAGCATGCCACAGGGTGGGATTTACAAGAAGTAAGTTCTATCATTTCTTTCTGTTTGCGAGTGCAGTCCCATTCGCATGTGATGATAACTGTTTCCCAAAGCTTTTTTTTTTACTGCTAACGTGTTGAAAGAAGGTTGAACTCCCCTGATCATTTAGAACTGATCTTCTGTTGTGCTCAACCATCCGACATTCTAAAGTTCGACCAGTTTCTCCAATAAATGTCAGACCACAATCATTGCACAGAGTTTGGTAAACATCTGGTGGATCTAGAGAGACACTTTTATTTCTTATAAAAAGTCATTTCCTATTTGATTGAGACAGAATGAATGCATTCGTTCTTTCTTTGTATTTGTTGCAGATAACTTGGTGGATACCTTGGTGTATATCTTGGCGTATACCTTGGCGTATACCTTGGTGGATACCCTTAAGCAAAAACCTTATAGTAATATCTATTGGCTTTTCTATCCATACTTGGACAAATCAATCTTGTTATCCTAATTTTATGAATGGAGTTTTGAAGGCTTCTTTTCCCTGAGCCATCACTGACGTGTTGCATATGTTCAGTGTTATAGGAAAGGCTTGAAGCGAGCAGAGTAATGAGTGTAGCAGTAGATATTATTACCCGTGATCTCAACTAATATCTACTATACACAAGTAACCCTCACACAGGAGAAAAAACCTACACACGAAGGTAAGGGAACCAGTATGTGAAGGTTAATTGTGCATTGTTCCAGTCACGGTATTGTGCCCTTTTATTCTCTAATATCTACTGCAACAGAACTTACCTTACTGCAGGTTACTCTACTTCACGCTACTTCATGGTACTATGCTTCAGGTGAACACGGCCAACAGGATATCCTGTGTAGTTCCGTAACTTTCGCCAGGATACTGGTGGTCACTGGCCAGAGAGAGCCTTGACTAGCAGAGGTGCACTGCCAGGGCTGATTCTCACAACACTGAACTGACTTTACGACATCAACTTCAAGGGGACAGTTATTCCTGTACCCAGCAGTTCAGTTCGTGAGGAAACTTTTCCTTGCATTCGTGTTCAACCTTCCACCAAGGAGTTAATTAACGTTGTTTCTTGTAATTGATACTCATTTCATGGAAGTACATTTAAATGGTAAAGACAGACACAACACGATTTAAAGACTGTACTGAGACTATTTCCTGACGACTTTTTACATCCGTATAGATGAAGGATTATCATGTGGAATCTGGCTGGTTACGGCAATAATAGCAAAGCAGAGGGCTCTCTTCCCTCCCTCCATTCTCTCTCTCTCTGGCCACTGCCAGCATGAAAAAGGTAAAACAAATATACCGTACCATACCTGGAGGGTGTTCTGGAGGGTGTTCTGGAGGGTGTTCCTGGAGGGTGTTCTGGAGGGTGTTCTGGAGGGTGTTCTGGAGGGTGTTCTGGAGGGTGTTCTGGAGGGTGTTCTGGAGGGTGTTCTGGAGGGTGTTCTGGAGGGTGTTCTGGAGGGTGTTCTGGAGGGTGTTCTGGAGGGTGTTCTGGAGGGTGTTCCTGGAGGGTGTTCTGGAGGGTGTTCTGGAGGGTGTTCTGGAGGGTGTTCTAGAGGGTGTTCTGGAGGGTGTTCTGGAGGGTGTTCTGGAGGGTGTTCTGGAGGGTGTTCTGGAGGGTGTTCTGGAGGGTGTTCTGGAGGGTGTTCTGGAGGGTGTTCTGGAGGGTGTTCTGGAGGGTGTTCTGGAGGGTGTTCCTGGACGGTGTTCCTGGAGGGTGTTCTGGAGGGTGTTCTGGAGGGTGTTCTGGAGGGTGTTCTGGAGGGTGTTCTGGAGGGTGTTCTGGAGGGTGTTCTGGAGGGTGTTCTAGAGGGTGTTCTGGAGGGTATTCTGTAGGGTGTTCTGCAAGGTGTTCTGGAGGGTGTTCTGGAGGGTGTTCCTGGAGGGTGTTCTGGAGGGTGCTCTGGAGGGTGTTCTGGAGGGTGTTCTGGAGGGTGTTCTGGAGGATGTTCTGGAGGGTGTTCTGGAGGGTGTTCTGGAGGGTGTTCTGGAGGGTGTTCTGGAGGGTGTTCTGGAGGGTGTTCTGGAGGGTGTTCTAGAGGGTGTTCTGGAGAGTGTTCTGGAGGGTGTTCTGGAGGATGTTTTGGAGGGTGTTCTGGAGGATGTTCTGGAGGGTGTTCTGGAGGGTGTTCTGGAGGGTGTTCTAGAGGGTGCTCTAGAGGATGTTCTGGAGGGTGTTCTGGAGGGTGCTCTGGATGGTATTCTGGAGGGTGTTCTGGAGGGTGTTCTGGAGGGCGTTCTGGAGGGTGTTCTGGAGGGTGTTCTGAAGGGTGTTCTGGAGGGTGTTCTGGAGGGTGTTCTGGAGGATGTTCCTGGAGGGTGTTCTGGAGGGTGTTCTGGAGGGTGTTCTGGAGGGTGTTCTGGAGGGCGTTCTGGAGGGTGTTCTGGAGGATGTTCCTGGAAAGTGCTTTGGAGGATGTTCCTGGAGGGTGTTCTGGAGGGTGTTCTGGAGGGTATTTTGGAGGGTGTTCTGGAGGATGTTCCTGGAGGGTGTTCTGGAGGATGTTCCTGGAGGGTGTTCTGGAGGGTGTTCTGGAGGGTGTTCTGGAGGGTGTTCTGGAGGGTGTTCTGGAGGGTGTTCCGGAGGGTGTTCTGGAAGATGCTCTGGAGGGTGTTCTGGAGGGTGTTCTGGAGGGTGTTCTGGAGGATGTTACTGGAGGGTGTTCTGGAGGATGTTCCTGGAGGGTGTTCTGGAGGGTGTTCTGGAGGGTGTTCTGGAGGGTGTTCTGGAGGGTGTTCTGGAGGGTGTTCTGGAGGGTGTTCTGGAGGATGTTCCTGGAGGGTGTTCTGGAGGGTGTTCTGGAGGGTGTTCTGGAGGGTGTTCTGGAGGGTGTTCTGGAGGGTGTTCTGGAGGATGTTCCTGGAGGGTGTTCTGGAGGATGTTCCTGGAGGGTGTTCTGGAGGGTGTTCTGGAGGGTGTTCTGGAGGGTGTTCTGGAGGGTGTTCCTGGAGGGTGTTCTGGAGGATGTTCCTGGAGGGTGTTCCTGGAGGGTGCTGTTGGAGAGAGTTCTTGGAGGGTGTTCCTGGAGGATGTTCCTGGAGGGTGTTCCTGGAGGGTGTTCCTTGAGGGTGCTGCTGGAGAGAGTTCCTGGAGGGTGTTCCTGGAGGATGTTTCTGGAGGGTGTTCCTGGAGGATGTTCCTGGAGGGTGTTCCTGGAGGGTGCTGCTGGAGAGAGTTCCTGGAGGGTGTTCCTGGAGGATGTTCCTGGAGGATGTTCATTTAGGGTGTTCCTGGAGGATGTTCCTGGAGGATGTTCCTGGAGGGTGCTGCTGGAGAGAGTTTCTGGAGGGTGTTCCTGGAGGATGTTCCTGGAGGATGTTCCTGGAGGGTGTTTCTGGAGGGTGTTCCTGGAGGGTGTTCCTGGAGGATGTTCCTGGAGGGTGTTCCTGGAGGATGTTCCTTGAGGATGTTCCTGGAGGGTGTTTCTGGAGGGTGTTCCTGGAGGATGTTCCTGGAGGGTGTTTCTGGAGAGTGCTGCTGGAGAGAGTTCCTGGAGGGTGTTCCTGGAGGATGTTCCTGGAGGGTGTTTCTGGAGAGTGCTGCTGGAGAGAGTTCCTGGAGGGTGTTCCTGGAGGATGTTCCTGGAGGGTGTTCCGGGATCAACGCCCCTGCGGCCCTGGAGTTTACAGGACCGTAGAGGCGGTGTAACTTCTGGAGTTACACCAAACTTGCTCTATCACTACATGTTGATGGGACGATTTAACAATGTATTAATTTATATAAAATTAATAAAACAATGTTCCGCAAAATTTTCACTTTTTTTTTTAAGTTTTCAAGTAATTTTATGAAATTCCCTTTTTTTCCACTAAAATAATATGTGTTTACCAATGGATCTATTTTTAGTTACTATTGGTTCTACTTGTTACAGTGGTTCAGGTGGACCATACACCACTACCATGACTAATAGTTCCACGGCTGGTCGTTCTAAGTCTACCTGACTTCCATGTATACAGAGTGCTTGACCAGCTGGTTTTTAAATGACTGCATTGTCCTCGCTTTTATAACCTCTGAGGATAGTTTGTTTCATTCTGATTCAGTTCTAGTGTGCAAATAAAAAAAAACTTTATTCACGTTCGTGTTGCATCTCCTGCCTCGAAGTTTCATTTCGCTGTTTCATTTTAATGGCTCATTCTGCACTGCAAATATTTCTTTGTGTATGAGAGAGGATGGGTGCTCAGAGTGTCTCCTCTTAGTTTTTGTTTCTGAGGTGTTAGTTTGGTTGCTCCTCTCTTTTCTTTCTGTCCTCTCTGTTCTCTCTCTTTCTCTCTTCTCTCTTTCCTCTCTTTCTTCTCTTTCCTCTCTGTTCTCTCTGTCCTCTCTTTTCTATCTGTCCTCTCTGTTCTCTTTGATCTCTCTGTTCTTTCTGTCCTCTCTGTTCTCTCTCTTTCTTCTTTCTCACCTTCCTCTCTTTCCACTCTTTTCTCTCATTGTTTACATAATATTAACAAAAAACTGGACTACACATTCAGGATGCTATCTAAGAAGTGCATTACAGAGCCAAGCAGGGGTTTTGCTTTCAAAATTTCTAGCAACTAAACCTAACATTCTGTTACCTTTGCTGCACCTTGATAGACTCTTGTTTCTGGTAGTTTGTTGAAAAACTTTTTTACTCACGTTTGAGACTGAGAAGTACTTTGTACTTGTCGTCACTGAAACAGAACGACAGATGGAGAGAGAGAGAGAGAGAGAGAGAGAGAGAGAGAGAGAGAGAGAGAGAGAGAGAGAGAGAGAGAGAGAGAGAGAGAGAGAGAGAGAGAGAGAGAGAGAGAGAGAGAGAGAGAGAGACAGAGGGAGGGAGAGAGGGAGAATGAAAACTAAATTTGAGGAAATGGGAAAGCCGATGTGGATGAAGTTAGGGAATAAATTGCCTACAAATGGATAGTCGAGGGGAAAAATAGTACATCGTTTGTAGCTCCAAAACATTGTTCATTTCCACTTGTGTGACGAGTCACGTGGTGAAACGACGTACTTGACAAGTCACATTGGGAAACTTGACGTTTCACGTGGTGAAACATGAAGAGTCAGGTGGGGAAACTACGCAGGATGTGCTGTACACACTCCCACTGACACACCTCATAAACTGCCTGTGTACCAACACCATGTAACAGCAGGAGGAGCGGGAGGAGGAGGAGGAGGAGGAGGAGGAAAACAGTAAGAGGAGGAGGAGGAGGAAGAACTGTAAGGTGAGGAGGAGGAGGAGGAGGAAGGAGAACAGTAGGAAGAAGAGGAGGATGAGGAAGAGGAACAGCACCAGAAGTAAGAGGAGGAGCAGGAGGAGAAGGTCAGGTAGAGGAGGAGAAAGAAGACAAAACTCTAAGTACTCCCCTCACACCCACACACAAAAAATTAAGGTAAGACAAATCATGGATCCCGATGCTTTACTATCTGCAAGAGTGAAGAACAAGCTTTTATTGTTGATGACATTTTCCCCCTCTGTTTACAGACCTTATCGACATGAAAAAGTTTATTACAAAACGATACGTTGCCTGAACGAAAGCTGGTTTCACAGCCTCTGTCCTTTCTCCCATGGAAAAGTATATTGAAAGGGTGTGGGACTCAGCAAGATGGAGCCTGCAGAGTCATAAGAACAACTAAAGCATAGTGAAAAGTAGAGCTATAATCATGTTGACAGTGAATGCAGTGTGAAGATCTAGTGTGTGTGGGGTTCCGCAGGAACCCCACACACACTAGAAGAAGAAGAGGCAGCAGCCAAACCAGGTACCACCTTCAGGTGTGGTCTGGGCCGCCTCAAATGTTGGTGACTGGCTCCTGATCTAAGCAACTGGAGATAATTTCCCTTGTGCAAGAAAGGTATAAAATACCGACAATATGAAAGTTAAGACACATGTGCAACATCTGGATATGTTTATTGTAGACGTTTCGCCATCGTCTGCTGCCCGTCCTTATCCACTGACGCCTATATAACCGCCAGTCCTCTTGCCTTTGCTCCAGATTCTCCTCCACCACGATGCTGTGAACACTTACTCCAAGGCTGAGGGACTGATTACCTCATCTTTTGTATATAGTTCTACTGTCTTCCCATTATGTCCTAGAATCTGTATTGATAAAGCCACTGTATGGCGAAACGTCTACAATAAAGATATCCAGATGTTGCACATGTGTCTTAACTTTCATAATTTCCCTTCCTCAGACCAAACGTAACTGCCTCTCAGTTTCCCCAAAACCATATGCAGTCTCTTTACGGACTTTCCGCTGCTTCCCCGCGAGTATAATAAGGAAAAACCATGAACAATAACGGGGGCGGATGAGACTTTGGCGGAACACCCCAGTGGCTGAGGGAAACAAGACTTTGAGGATTCTGTAACAGCGGTTCGAAATATTTTTCTTTTTACCGATTATGGCAGTTAAGATGTTTGTCATACCCAGAAGCCCAAGATGGGGGGAGGGGGGTTGATATCCAGAGAGTTGGTCATGAATTCAACTTTCTTTCAATTACTATTGATAATACAAAATGGGTTGGATAGCGAGTGTGAATATAAATTAGGATAATTTTTTTACGTTGTCTTGATAAAGACTGACACTGCTACATCTGTATTTTTTTTTTTTTTGTCTTTTTTCCTATTTGCTGTAACCAGTTTGTGAGGTGTACCAGCTGGTGCCCAGACCACTTCTCACTTGACAGTGATGTGTGAGGCTTATCAGCTGATGTCCAGACCACTTCTCACGGGAAGACCCAGCATCGCGCGAGCTCCAGGACCCCACCCTTTACCCAGTGTCCATTCCTCCCATCTATCCACTGTCCATCACTCCCGTCCATCCACTGTCCACCAGAGCATCCCGAGAGTAAGAGTCGAGTCCCCTGGTGAGGAGCTCTGCTAACATCGACAGTGTATTTCCTTCTCCGGCCGCCGAACTAAAGGGGTCCTCCTTCGGCGGGTTGTTTCGGCCGGTAATCACCGAGAATATAATTAGCTGCCCTGAACAAAAGGTTCGGCTACAATCGCTCGGAACACCCGCCCCGCTCGGAGACGCTGACCTTTTTCACCTCTCTTGTACATCCTGGTAAAAATCATGTTTTTTTTTCCGGTATGTTGGGGAGATGGGGGTTAGTGAAGGGGAAAACTTGGGGAAATCTATCGTTTTGTTCAGAGGAAAGGAGGAGAGACGGGAAGGTGGAGGAGAAGGAGGGGTTGATGTAAGAAAGGGACGATAAGTGGGAAAGGGAGGAGGGGAGTAAGTAAAATAATGTTACGCGATGCCGATAAGGAGAGAAGTAAGACACACGTGTAACAGTTAGGTACCTTTATTACGAAACGTTTCGTAATGTTATGGAATAAATTTACGTAACTGTTACCCATTTGTCTTACTGTTCCTCATGGAAGAGGAATGATAGTTGGATAAAGAGATCATTGTAAGAGAGAGAGAGAGAGAGAGAGAGAGAGAGAGAGAGAGAGAGAGAGAGAGAGAGAGAGAGAGAGAGTGAGTGAGAGAAATATTTCTCACAGCACACAGCTATTATAAAAATTAAGTCGACTGAGTGGGCGAAAGCTCTAACCAAAGTCAGGTTAATTAAGTAAGGTGTGTTTAATAACCTAGAACACTCAAGACTGCGCTAGACGAGGTGCAGTGTCTATCAAAACAGTCCCGAGACTACGAGTCAAGACGTTCAGAGGTTGCTGTGTATAAGAAGCAATCCAACAAGACGACGTGTGCGAACCCTTGATAAGAGGGAGAGGACCAGCAAGATAAACAGTCTAGGAAACAACGAGTTGTTGTCCAATTTCCAATGTGTGTCTGAGAGTATGTTTTGTTTATACGTAGTTATTCAAATGGGCAAGTACATACTTCACGAAGGAGTTAATTGCCTTGAGAGGGCAAGCAGGTACATGTATGGCTCATGTCACTGTGGCACTCAAAACCAAAATATAAGCTCCTGTCGAGGGCTCCAGCTGAGGCAGTTACGGGAATGAGAGGATGTGATACGTACCTGATATTGCCCAACAATAGCACAGAAGCACAGTGTGAGCCATGGCGACCACCCGGTGATGGATCACTTCTGTCTGCTGTGTTGAAATTTCCTCTTGACTTGACACCCATGTTACTATTGCAAATAAGGATACGGGAAGCATAAATAACTAACAATTTCCTATGAGAAGTGTTTTAAATGAATTCATGTTGAATATTAATCAATAAGAAGTGTTACTGAGTTAATAAATGAATTCGATACTGACGTTCGAGGATATATATATATATATATATATATATATATATATATATATATATATATATATATATATATATATATATATATATATATATATATATATATATATATATATATATATATATATATATATATATATATATATATATATATATATATATATATATATATATATATATATATATATATATATATATATATATATATATATATATATATATATATATATATATATATATACATATATATATATATATATATATATATATATATATATATATATATATATATATATATATATATATATATATATATATATATATACATATATATGTCAATACCTAATGATAAAATCTGGTAAATTAGCAAGAACTCATTTAAAATTAAATCCTTCCTAAAAATGTCTCTTATACGTTTAAAGATGTATTTTTTTTCATTAATGTTAATATAAAAATTTTTAATTTTGCTCCAAAAGAATCTTAGAAAACTTACCTAACCTTATTATAACAAGAACAATTTATTTTAGCCTAACCCAACTATATATATTTTAGATTTGTTTACAATAATTTAATACTAAACAAACACAGTGAAATATATTTTTTTCGTTAGGTTCAGAATGATTTTGGCGAAATTATTTCATACACAAATTTTCACTTGTCCTATATGGCAAGATGAGCGTTGCTATTTAAGCCAAGATCGTAAGTTCTGCCTATTCATTTGGACATATATATATATATATATATATATATATATATATATATATATATATATATATATATATATATATATATATATATATATATATATATATATATATATATACATATATATATATATATATATATATATATGTATATATATATATATAATATATATATATATATATATATATATATATATATATATATATATATATATATATATATATATATATATATACATATTCATATATATATAAACATTGTCTCTATGTCCACAGTAGGAATCAACCTGCAAACTCTGTATCAGAGTCCACAGAACTTTACCACGGAGCCAGACCGGTGGTAAAATACTGTGAACTCTGATACAGAGTTTGCAGGTTCGAGTCCTGCTGTGGACTTAGAGACAATGTTTGTAAATAATTTCGTCTGTTGTGCTCAACAGGTAAAACTTTCTATTTTGGCTTAAATAGCAACGCTCTTCTTGCCGAATAAGAAAAGCAAAAATTTGTGTACAATAATTTTTCAAAAATCATTCTGGACTTCACGAAAAAAATATATTTCATTGTGTTTGTTTATTATTAAATTACTGTAAACTTATCTAAAATATATTTAGTTGTATTAGTTTAAACTAAATTGCGCTTGTTATAATAAGGTTAAGTAAGTTTTCTAAAGTTCTTTTGGTACAAAATTTATTAATTTTTCCACTCATAAATTAAAAAAAAATGTCTTTAATCGTACGAGAGAAAATTTTAGAAATGATTTAATTTTAACTAAGCTCTTGCAAATTGACCAATTTTACCTATTCGGCACGACATTATTGTATATATATATATATATATATATATATATATATATATATATATATATATATATATATATATATATATATATATATATATATATGTCGTGCCGAATAGGCAGAACTAGCCATCTTGGCTTAAATAGCAACGCTCATCTTGCCATATAGGACAAGTGAAAATTTGTGTATGCAATAATTTCGCCAAAATCATTCTGAACCTAACGAAAAAAATATATTTCACTGCGTTTGATTAGTATTAAATTATTTTAAACAAATCTAAAATATATTTAGTTGGGTTAGGCTAAAATAAGTTAATTTTGTTATAATAAGGTTAGGTAAGTTTTCTAAGATTCTTTTAGTGCAAAATTATAAATTTTTACATTAATATTAATGAAAAAAATATATCTTTAAACGTATAAGAGAAAATTTTAGAAAGGACTTAATTTTAAATGAGTTCTTGCTAATTGACCAGTTTTACATATTCGGCACGACATATATATATATATATATATATGTCGTGCCGAATATGTAAAACTGGTCAATTAGCAAGAACTCATTTAAAATTAAGTCCTTTCTAAAATTTTCTCTTATACGTTTAAACATATATTTTTTTCATTAATGTTGATGTAAAAATTTATAATTTGCACCAAAAGAATCTTAGAAAACTTACCTAACCTTATTATAACAAGCGCAGTTTATTTTAGCCTAGCCAAACTAAATACATTTTAGATTTCGATTACAATAATTTAATACTAAACAAACTCAGTGAAATATATTTTTTTCGTTAGGTTCAGAATGATTCTGGTGAAATTATTGCATACACAAATTTTCGCTTGTCCTATATGGCAAGATGAGCGTTGCTATTTAAGCCAAGATAGCAAGTTCTGCCTATTCGGCACGACATATATATATATATATATATATATATATATATATATATATATATATATATATATATATATATATATATATATATATATATATATATATATATATATATATATACTGTTTGAGTGAAAACACGGTAACATTTATGAAGGGATTCTGGGAAACCGGCAGGCCGAGCTTGATTCCTGGAGATGGGAAGTACAGTGTCTGCACTCTGAAGGAGGGATGTTAATGTTGCAGTTTTATAACTGTAGTGTAAGCGCGCCTCTGGCAAGACAGTGATGGAGGGAATATTGATGAAAGTTTTTCTTTTTCAGGCCACCCTGCCTTGGTGTGTGTGTGTGTGTGTGTGTGTGTACTCACCTATTTGTACTCACCTATTTGTGGTTGCAGGGGTCGAGTCACAGCTCCTGGCCCCGCCTCTTCGCTGATTGCTACTAGGTCCTCTCTCTCCCTGCCCCATGAGCTCTATCATACCTCGCCTTAAAACTATGTATGGTTCCTGCCTCCACCACATCACTTTCTAGGCTATTCCATGGCCTGACTACTCTATGACTGAAGAAATACTTCCTAACATCCCTTTGATTCATCTGAGTCTTCAACTTCCAATTGTGACCTCTTGTGTCTGTGTCCCATCTCTGGAACATCCCGTCTTTGTCCACCTCGGCTATTCCGCGCAGTATTTTATATGTCGTTATCATGTCTCCCCTGACCCTCCTGGCCTCCAGTGTCGTCAGGCCGATTTCCCTCAACCTTTCTTCATAGGACAATCCCCGTAGCTCTGGGACTAGTCTTGTTGCAAACCTTTGCACTTTCTCTAATTTCTTGACGTGCTTGACTAGGTGTGGATTCCAAACTGGTGCTGCATACTCCAGTATGGGCCTGACGTAGATGGTGTACAGAGTCTTAAACGAATCCTTACTGAGGTATCGGAACGCTATCCGTAGGTTTGCCAGGCGCCCGTATGCTGCAGCAGTTATCTGATTGATGTGCGCCTCAAGAGATATGCTCGGTGTTATACTCACCCCCAGATCTTTTTCCTTTAGTGAGGTTTGCAGTCTTTGGCCATCTAAACTATATTGTGTCTGCGGTCTTCTTTGCCCTTCCCCAATCTTCATGACTTTGCATTTGGCAGGGTTAAATTCAAGGAGCCAGTTGCTGGACCAGGCTTGTAGCCTGTCCAGATCTCTTTGTAGTCCTGCCTGATCCTCGTCCGATTCGATTCTTCTCATTAACTTCACATCGTCTGCAAACAAGGACACTTCTGAGTCTATCCCTTCCGTTATGTCGTTCACGTATACCAAGAACAGCACAGGTCCTAGGACTGACCCCTGTGGAACCCCGCTTGTCACAGGCGCCCACTCTGACACCTCGTCGCGTACCATGACTCGTTGTTTCCTCCCTGTCAGATATTCTGTGTGTGTGTGTGTGTGTGTGTGTGTGTGTGTGTGTGTGTGTGTGTGTGTGTGTGTGTGTGTGTGTGTGTGTGTGTGTGTGTGTGTGTGTGTGTGTGTGTGTGTGTGTGTGTGTGTGTGCAAATATATATATATATATATATATATATATATATATATATATATATATATATATATATATATATATATATATATATGTATGTATGTATGTATATGTGTGTGTGTGTGTGTGTATAAGTAGTAGGTTGGCAGACAGCAACCACCCAGGGAGGTACTACCGTCCTGCCAAGTGAGTGTAAAACGAAAACCTGTAATTGTTTTACATGATGGTAGGATTGCTGGTGTCTTTTGTCTGTCTCATAAATATGCAAGATTACAGGTACGTCTTGCTACTTCTACTTACACATAGGTCACACTACATATACATGTACACGTTTATTTATGCACACTCATCTGAGTTTTCTTTGATTTTATCTTAATAGTTCTTGGTCTCATTACTTTTCCTCTTATGTCCATGGGGAAGAGGAATAAGAATCTTTCCTCCGTAAGCTATGCGTGTTGTAAAAGTCAACTAAAATGCTGGGAACAATGGGCTAGTAACCCCTTTTCCTGTAAAGATTACTAAAAAGAATAATAAGAAGAAAATTGTTGAAGTGAGAAGTTTGAATGTGCGTGGATGTTGTGCAAATGATAAGAAAGAGATGATTGTGGATGTTATGAATGAGGAGAAACTGGATGTCCTGGGTTTAAGTGAAACAAAGCTGAAGGGGGTGGGAGAGTTTCAGTGGAGAGGAATAAATGGGATTAGATCATTGGTTTCAAATAGAGTTAGAGCTAAAGAAGGAGTAGCAATAATGTTGAAGGATAAGTTATGGCAGGAAAAGAGGGACTATAAATGTATTAATTCAAGGATTATGTGGAATAAAATAAAGGGTGGATGTGAAAAGTGGTTATAGTAAGCGTATATGCACCTGGAGAAGAGAGAAGTGTAGAGGAGATAGTGAGATTTTGGGAAATGTTGAGTGAATGCGTGGGGAGTTTTGAACCAATTGTGAGAGTATTTGTGGTTGGGGATTTCAATGCCAAAGTGGGTAAAAATGTTGTGGAGTGAGTAGTAGGTAAATTTGGGGTGCCAGGCGTAAATGTAAATGGGGAGCCTTTAATTGAGCTATGAGCTATGTGTAGAAAGCGATTTGGTAATAAGTAATACATATTTTATGAAAAAGAGGATAAATAAATATACAAGTATGATGTAGCACATAATGAAAGTGGTTTGTTAGATTATGTATTGGTGGATAAAAGGTTGATGGGCATGCTCCAGGATGTACACATTTATAGAGGGGCAACTGATATATCGGATCATTATTTAGTTGTAGCTACAGTTAGAGTAAGAGGTAGATGGTACAAGAAGAAGGTGGCAACAACAAGTAGGTGGGAAGTGAAAGTGTATAAACTAAGGTAGGAGGAAGTTCGGGTGTGATATAAGCGATTATTGGCAGAAAGGTGGGCTAGTGCAAAGATGAGTAGTGGGGGGGGGGGTTGAAGAGGGTTGGAATAGTTTTAAAAATGCAGTATTAGAATGTGGGGCAGAAGTTTGTAGTTATAGGAGTGTGGGCGCAGGAGGAAAGAGGAGAGATTGGTGGAATGATGAAGTAAAGGGTGTGATAAAAGAAAAAAAGTTAGCCTATGAGAGGGTTTTACGAAGGTGAAGAGAGTGCAAAAGGAGAGCAGATGATAAAATGGGAGAAACACTGTCAAGAAATTTTAATGAGCGAGTTAAACAAATTAAGAAAGCCTGGGGAACGTATGGATTTGTCAGTTAAAAACAGAGTAGGAGAGTTAGTAGATGGGGAGATCGAGGTATTAGGTAGATGGCGAGAATATTTTGAGGAACTTTTAAATGTTGAGGAAGAAAGGGAGGCGGTAATTTCATGCACTGGCCAGGGAGGTATACCATCTTTTAGGAGTGAAGAAGAGCAGAATGTAAGTGTGGGGGAGGTACGTGAGGCATTACCTAGAATGAAAGGGGGTAAAGCAGGTGGAACTGATGGGATCATGACAGAAATGTTAAAAGCAGGGGGGAATATAGTGTTGGAGTGGTTGGTACTTTTATTTAATAAATGCATGAAAGAGGGGAAGGTACCTAGGGATTGGCGGAGAGCATGTAAAGTCCCTTTATATAAAGGGAAAGGGGACAAAAGAGACTGTAAAAATTATAGAGAAATTAGTTTACTGAGTATACCAGAAAAAGTGTACGGCAGGGTTATAATTGAAAGAATTAGAGGTAAGTCGGAATGTAGGATTGCAGATGAGCAAGGAGGTTTCAGAGTGGGTAGGGGATGTGTAGATCAAGTGTTTACATTGAAACATATATGTAAACAGTATTTAGATAAAGGTAACGAAGATTTTATTGCATTTATGGATTTAAAAAAGGCAAATGATAGAGTGGATAGGGAAGCAATGTGGCAGATGTTGCAAGTACATGGAAAAGGTGGTAAGTTACTAAATGCTGTTAAGAGTTTTTATGAGGATAGTGAGGCTCAGGTTAGGGTGTGTAGAAGAGAGGGAGACTACTTCCCGGTAAAAGTAGGTCTTAGACAGGGATGTGCAATGTAACCATGGTTGTTTAATATATTTATAGATGGGGTTGTAAAACAAGTAAAAGCTAGGGTGTTCGGGAGAGGGGTGGGATTAAATTATGGGGAATCAAATACAAAATGGGAATTGACACAGTTACTTTTTGCTGATGATACTGTGCTTATGGGAGATTCTAAAAAAAATGCAAAGGTTAGTGGATGAGTTTGGGAGTGTGTGTAAAGGTAGAAAGCTGAAAGTGAACATAGAAAAGAGTAAGGTGATGAGGGTATCAAATGATTTAGATAAAGAAAAATTGGATATCAATTTGGGGAGGAGGAGTATGGAAGAAGTGAATGTTATCAGATACTTGGGAGTTGACGTGTTGGCGGATGGATTTATGAAGGATGAGGTTAATCATAGAATTGATGAGGGAAAAAGGGTGAGTGTTGCTTTGAGGAATATGTGGAGTCAAAAAACGTTATCTATGGAGGCAAAGAAGGGAATGTATGAAAGTACAGTAGTACCAACACTCTTATATGGGTGTGAGGCTTGGGTTGTGAATGCAGCAGCGAGGAGGCGGTTGGAGGCAGTGGAGATGTCCTGTTTAAGGGGAATGTGTGGTGTAAATATTATGCAGAAAATTAGGAGTGTGGAAATTAGGAGAAGGTGTGGAGTTAATAAAAGTATTAGTCAGAGGGCAGAAGAGGGGTTGTTGAGGTGGTTTGGTCATTTGGAGAGAATGAATCAAAGCAGAATGACATGGAAAACATTTAAATCTGTAGGAGAAGGAAGGCGGGTAAGGGTCGTCCTCGAAAAGGTTGGAAGGAAGGGGTAAGGGAGGTTTTTTGGGCGAGAGGCTTGGACTTCCAGCAGGCATGCATGAGCGTGTTCAACAGGAGTGAATGGAGACGAATGGTATTTGGGACCTGACGATCTGTTGGAGTGAGAGCAGGGTAATATTTAGTGAAGGGATTCAGGGAAACCGGTTATTTTTATATAGCCGGACTTGAGTTCTGGAAATGGGAAGTACAATGAGTGCACTCTAAAGGAGGGGTTTGGGATATTGGCAGTTTGGAGGGATATGTTGTGTATCTTTATACGTATATGCATCTAAACTGTTGTGTTCTGAGCACCTCTGCAAAAACAGTGATTATGTGTGAGTGAGGTGAAAGTGTTGAATGATGATGAAAGTATTTTCTTTTTGGGGATTTTCTTTCTTTTTGGGTCACCCTGCCTCGGTGGGAGATGGCCGGCTTGTTGAATATATATATATATATATATATATATATATATATATATATATATATATATATATATATATATATATATATATATATATATATATACATATATATATATATATATATATATATATATATATATATATATATATATATATATATATATATATATATATATATATATATATATATATATATATATATATATATATATATATATATATATATATATATATATATATATATATATATATATATATATATATATATATATATATATATATATATACATATATATATATATATATACATATATATATATATATATATATATATATATATATATATATATATATATATATATATATATATATATATATATATATATATATATATGTCGTACCGAATAGGCAGAAATTGCGATCTTGGCTTAAATAGAAACGCTCATCTTGCCATATAGGACAAATGAAGATTTGAGTATGCAATAATTTCGCCAAAATCATTCTGAACCTAACGAAAAAAATATATTTCAATGTGTTTGTTTAACATTAAATTATTGTAAACAAATCAAAAATATATTTAGTTGGGTTAGGCTAAAATAAATTGTTCTTGTTATAATAAGGTTAGGTAAGTTTTCTAAGATTCTTTGGGTGCAAAATTATAATTTTTTACATCAATATTAATGAAAAAAATGTATCTCTAAACGTATAAGAGAAAATTTGAGAAAGGACTTAATTTTAAATGAGTTCTTGCTAATTGACCAGTTTTACATATTCGGCACGACATATATATATATATATATATATATATATATATATATATATATATATTTTATATATATATATATATATATATATATATATATATATATATATATATATATATATATATATATATATATATATATATATATATATGTCGTGCCGAATATGTAAAACTGGTCAATTAGCAAGAACTCATTTAAAATTAAGTCCTTTCTAAAATTTTCTCTTAAACGTTTAAAGATATATTTTTTTCATTAATGTTGATGTAAAAATTTACAATTTTGCACCAAAAGGAACTTAGAAAACTTACCTAACCTTGTTATAACAAGCGCAATTTATTTTAGCCTAACCTAACTAAATATATTTTAGATTTGTTTACAATAATTTAATACTAAACAAGCACAGTGAAATATATTTTTTTCGTTAGGTTCAGAATGATTTTGGCGAAATTATTGCATACACAAATTTTCATTTGTCCTATATGGCAAGATGAGCGTTGCTATTTAAGCCAAGATAGTAAGTTCTGCCTATTCGGCACGATATATATATA
Source organism: Cherax quadricarinatus (assembly GCF_038502225.1). Classification (NCBI taxonomy): domain Eukaryota; kingdom Metazoa; phylum Arthropoda; class Malacostraca; order Decapoda; family Parastacidae; genus Cherax; species Cherax quadricarinatus. The sequence continues at coordinate 18,487,200 of NC_091299.1, read as the reverse complement.
CATATACATATATATATATATATATATATATATATATATATATATATATATATATATATATATATATATATATATATATATATATATATATATATATTCAACAAGTCAGCCGTCTCCCACCGAGGCAGGGTGACCCAAAAAGAAAGAAAATCCCCCCCCTAAAAAAATACTTTCATCATCATTCAACACTTTCACCTCACTCACACATAATCACTGTTTTTGCAGAGGTGCCCAGATACAATTTAGAAGCATATATGAAGATATATAACATACCCTTCCAAACTGCCAATGTCCCACCAAACCGCTCCTTTAAAGTGCAGGCATTAGACTTCCCAATTTCCAGTACTCAAGTCTGGCTATATGAGAATAACCGGTTTCCCTGAATCACTTCACTAAATATTACCCTGCTCACACTCCAACAGCTCGCCAGGTCCCAAAAACCATTCGTCTCCATTCACTCCTATCTAACACGCTCACGCACGCTTTCTGGAAGTCCAAGCCCCTCGCCCACTAAACCTCCTTTACCCCCTCCCTCCAACCTTTTCGAGGACGACCTCTATCCCGCCGTTTTTCCCCTACAGATTTATACGCTCTCCATGTCATTCTACTTTGATCCATTCTCTCTAAATGACGAAACCACCTCAACAACCCCACTTCAACCCTCTGACTAATACTTTTATTAACTCCACACCATCTCCTAATTTCCACACTCCGAAATTTCTGCATAATATTTACACCACACATGGTCCTTAGACAGGACATCTCCACTGCCTCCAACCGCCTCCTCGCTGCAGCATTTTCGACCCAAGCTTCACACCCATATAAGAGAGTTGGGGCCACTATACTTTCATACATTCTCTTCCTTGCCTCCATAGATAACGTTTTTGTCTCCACAGATACCTCAACGCACCGCTCACCTTTTTTCCTTCAACAGTTCTATGGTTTCCCTCCTCCTTCATAAACCCATCCGCTGACACGTCAATTCCCAAATATCTGAAAACATTCACTTCTTCCATACTCCCTCTCTCCAATGTGATAACCAATTTTTCTGTATCTAAATCATTTGATACCCTCATCACCTTTTATCTATGTTCACTTTCGACTCTCTACCTTTACACACTCTCCCAAACTCGTCCACTAACCTTTGCAATTTTTCTTTAGAATCTCCCTTAGGCACAGTATCATCAGTAAAAAGTAGCTGTGTCAACTCCATTTTGTATTTGATTCCCCATAATTTAATCCCACCCCTCTCCCGAACACCCTAGCATTTACTTTCTTTACAACCCCATCTATAAATATATTATACAACCATGGTGACATTACACATCCCTGTCTAAGACCTACTTTTACCGGGAAGTAGTCTCCCTCTCTTCTACACACCCTAATCTGAGCCTCACTATCCTCATATAAATATACATATATATATATATATATATATATATATATATATATATATATATATATATATATATATATATATATATATATATATATATATATATATATATATATATATCAGTGTAAAAAGTTTGAGCAGCTTGAGTGATCTGTGTTGCCAGGTGGTAACTCAAGAGAAATTCTTACCTTAAAGATGAAATTTTCGACCAATAAACATAACAAAAGCCTCCGAACACCAGCTATTAGTCTTACCAAATTAATCTAAAAAATGAAATATAAGATTCCATGATTTGTGTAGTAAGCCAAGTGGCTGAAACCGTAGCTAGAATATTAACTTCAATGGCTCTGGTTGGTAGTTAACTACGCTCTGAGTTAGGATTGGGAACCTGTCAGGTGCTGGTTTACAGTCTGACTGAGTTGATGTGAAGTTGTATTTTCAGTAAAGTTTGGAATCCCTTAGCAAAAGGGATGGCTATGTTGAATGGCTTTGCTGTAGTATTCTTTGAGATATTCCTGCGAGGTATTTCTGTTATGAGTATTCCCCTGTGTATGTTCCTGTGGGGGTTATCCTGTGCGGATGTTCCTATTGAGTCGTGTTGTAGGAAAGGGGAGAGGGAGCTCTGCGAGGAGAGTTGCACAATATGTAGCCTTGAGAAGTTAAACTGGAGCGGCGGGGAGTACCTGGAAGGTGATCTCATCAAGCAGGTCACAGAAGCACGTCCTCTATTTGCTGACTTGTGTATCCTCTCAAGGTAACCCACGAGCACCACGAGGATGCAACGACTGTCGACTGTAGATTATGTTAGGGAGGTGGAAAGGAAGAATACCAATATTCTTCCCTGCACCCAAGGAATGTATACAACGATCAAAGGAATGTGTAACTCTGTCATACCTCCACTCTAGGTATGTATACTCCTTCGCATGCATGAGTACTACAACCTAAGGTACGTGTATTGCTCCCAGCTAAAGGCAGAGAATTTCTGTTGTGTCATCCTCAGGCATGTGCACCAGCACCACCCAAGGCATGGCAAGAACACTACTTCATGGAACTAAGAAATGCTTGTAACATGAAGCAGCAGCAGCAGTGTGCTATACTGAATTCAGTGAAATGACACAACAGGGGGTGATGAGAAGCGGCTGACACGTTTATTCCTACTTAAGTCTCGAGAATGAGCTCAGGAAACTCAACAGAAAACCCAGGAGATTTCCACAACGAGAGGGATACTTTACCTTAACTAGTAAAGAGAAGAACTCTCCACGAAGTATTTAAGATTAGTATGTTTTAAGAACTGCCGTGATAGGTGACAGATACACACAGTCGATCCAAACAAATCTTACTTTTGATACTGAACTAATGAAATGAAGATCAATATACTAGTCATGGTAGATGTGTGGTCTAGTAGACATCTGGAAGAATGCCAATGTTGCACCAGTTATGAATAAAATAGTAATAAACAAGAGACTTTGAACTAAATAAACGTATCCTGAGAAGCATATCATGAAAGATGATCAACAAAATAATAATAATATAAAGAATAATGGAGGATTTGAAAACAGATGAATTTCTTGTAGAACATCAGCACAACAATATTGGTAGAATTACCAACAATAAAACATTGCATTAGTTACACTTGTGTCCTTTTACCTAACAACAACACAGGTTTAGATGTGGATAATTCAGGATAACATAAATAAAAGAGATTGAAGAGTAGTTGAGGGAGTTGAGGTAAGGCAGCGGTAGGGTGAAGGGAACCGTACAGTATTAAACTGGCTGGTCCTTGACAATGTAGACACAAGAAATTAACAAAATAGAGAATCACACGGGATGAAAGTGAAAGTGGCTTACTCCACAAGGAAGTCCGTGGTAGGCAGAAGACGGTCACAGCGCAGGACACGTTAGTATGGGTGAGGTTAATAAGCGAAGGTCCTCTACCTGGTGAGATAAGAGTCCTTCAGACTGATATTTACATACGACGAATAGGATAATGGTGAGAATAAGGAAACAAAAGATGACTACAAAAGACTTTATTAAAATGGGAGCCAGGGAAAGGAGGCCTGACGAAGTATATCATCTGAGAAGCAAGCAGCGACGGGATTGGGGCAAACAAAAGGCCCTGGGGAGGGCATCACTTCGAACCTATCTCCCAAGTCAAACAATCAGGACAATATGAGAAACATATAAAAAACTACTTTTACAAACCAGAATTATGGAATAATGTAGGACAGTCCATAATGCACTCCAGGTCAGTTGTGGTCTTGATTATTATTATTATTATCATTATTATCATTATTATTATTATTATTATTATTATTATTATTATTATTATTATTATTATTATTATTATTATTATTATTATTATTATTATTATCATTATTATTATCATTATTATTATTATCATTATTATTATTATCATTATTATTATTATCATTATTATTATTATTATTATTATTATTATTATTATTATTATTATTATTATTATTATTATTATTATTATTATTATTATTATTATCATTATTATTATCATTATTATTATTATCATTATTATTATTATTATTATTATTATTATTATTATTATTATTATTATTATTATTATTATTATTATTATTATTATTATTGTACAGAGCTAAACCCGTATGGGTCATTCAGCACAAGGAACGGTGCCGGCTCTTTCCTCCAGTACCTTTCACTAAGTGCAGAACAATCGAGTACTGGCGAGTCTGTACTCTCTCTCTCTCTCTCTCTCTCTCTCATACACATTTAACATTAACAATTAACATTATTTCCTATCAAAAGAACTGGGGAAATGACCGTGGGAGATGTCTGACAGAATCCCAATGTCGTACGGACAGGGGGATCCTGTCAGACAGGTGACTGCAGTGCAACACCTGTCCGTGGCGTCCAGCGACGTAGTCATCTGTCCGTGGCGTCTAGCGACGCAGGTGTCACAGTCACTGTCCGTGGCGTTTAAGTGTACGCGTTGCCCTATACATCCTGATGTCGTTGATGACCAACTTGTAGCCATTGCTAAACGTCTTGACGTTGTTTCTAAACGCCTTAGCGTCGTCAATAAACGTCATAGCATCGTCAATAAACGTCATAGCGTCATCATTAAACGTCTAATGGTCGTTCCTTAATGGGACGAGCAGCCCTCAAGCAGGGCTGGTCGTCATATTAAATCGGCCTTTCTAGAAATTAACTTTTACTCTGTTCCAGTCAAATGCTTTCGAAATTCTGTTGTCCCGAGACACAAGATTTTTCCGTCTAGTGATCGGCAGACGGAAGATCGAACCTCCACCACCACTCTTTCGCATGATTCACGCGGGTTTAGTGCATTACGTAAATACTTGGGGGGGGGGGGTTGTGTTGTCGATTAGCTCGGGGAGGGGGGGGGAGGGAATAACGGCTTCGTATCTCGCTCAGAATGTAGCGTCATGGGAGTATTTATGAGGGTGCATGAGTTACAGCTGGGTGCTTGCACTCAAGGGCGTGTAGCGGGCTGGAGTGCAGGTGCGGGAGGCCCTTCGTGGCACTGTAGCACTCTCTTGCCCGCAAGCGCCCGGGTGTGCAACTGGGGTTTTCCGAGACTCTCACCGGACTTTGTTGAGGCCCCCTTACACCTGCTGCTGCTGCTGTTACTGTTGCTGTTGTTGCTGCTGTTGTTGTTGTTGTTGTTGTTGCTGTTGTTGTTGCTACTGTTGTTGATGTTGCTGCTGCTGCTGCTGCTGCTGCTGCTGCTGATGCTGATGATGATGATGATGACTACGATGCTACAGCTGCTGCTCCTGCTGTTGCTGTCGTTGCTGTTGTTGTTGCTGTTGTTTTTGCTGTTGTTGTTGCTACTGTTGTTGCTGTTGTTGTTGCTGCTGCTGCTGCTGCTGCTGCTGCTGCTGCTGCTGCTGATGATGATGATGATGATGATGATGATGATGATGATGATGATAATGATGACTACGATGCTGCAGCTGCTGCTCCTGCTGTTGCTGTTGTTGCTGTTGTTGTTGCTGTTGTTTTTGCTGTTGTTGTTGTTGCTAGTGTTGTTGCTGTTGTTGCTGCTGTTCAGTACTGTCATTAAGATTCTACACCAGCAATTAACGCAACACTGATGCAACACTGACGCAACACTGACGCAACACTGACGCAACACTCACAGTTATCTCTCAGGTCCAGGTGAACCCAGTGAAAGACAATTTCAAGTTGTGGGGAGTGTTGCTGGTGAGAATTACTCTCTCATATCTTTTCTACCATACCCACACTGGCGACACCATACCCACACTGGCGACACCATACCCACACTGGCGACACCATACCCACACTGGCGACACCATATCCACACTGGCGACACCATACCCACACTGGCGACACCATACCCACACTGGCGACACCATACCCACATTGACGACACCATATCCACACTGGCGACACCATACCCACACTGGCGACACCATACCCACATTGACGACACCATACCCACATTGACGACACCATACCCACACTGGCGACACCATACCCACACTGGCGACACCATACCCACACTGGCGACACCATACCCACACTGGCGACACCATACCCACACTGGCGCTACCATACCCACACTGGCGACACCATACCCACACTGGCGACACCATACCCACACTGGCGACACCATATCCACACTGGCGACACCATACCCACACTGGCGACACCATACCCACATTGACGACACCATACCCACACTGGCGACACCATACCCACACTGGCGACACCATACCCACACTGGCGACACCATACCCACATTGACGACACCATACCCACACTGGCGCTACCATACCCACATTGACGACACCATACCCACACTGGCGCTACCATACCCACATTGACGACTCCATACCCACACTGGCGACACCATACCCACACTGGCGACACCATACCCACACTGGCGACACCATACCCACACTGGCGACACCATACCCACATTGACGACACCATACCCACACTGGCGACACCATACCCACACTGGCGACACCATACCCACACTGGCGACACCATACCCACATTGACGACACCATACCCACACTGGCGCTACCATACCCACATTGACGACACCATACCCACACTGGCGCTACCATACCCACATTGACGACTCCATACCCACACTGGCGACACCATACCCACATTGGCGACACCATATTCACACTGACGACACTGTATTGACACTGACGGCACCATACCCACATTGGCGACACTATATCCACACTGACGACACCATACCCACACTGACGACACCATATCCACACTGACGATACCCTACCCACACTGAAGATACCATACCCACACTGACAACACCATACCCACATTGACGATACCATACCCACACTGGCGACACCATACCCACATTGGCGACACCATATCCACACTGACGACACCATACCCACACTGACGAACCCATAAACCAACACTGGCGACACCATATCCACACTGACGACACCATATCCACACTGACGATACCATTCTCACAATGACAACACCATACCCACATTGACGATACCATACCCTTACCCCAGTTACACCCTTACGAACACAACCGATTTTCTGTGTGTAGTGGACAAACAGAGTCTCTTAAGTTAGTTTAAGATGTAACTAGTCACTTTCTAGTAAAGGTCCCTCTGACTGGCGACAGTCAGGTGTCTTTAAAGATACCTGACTGTGACATATGTGTCTCATCTCCTGGCCAGTGCTATATAGCACTGGTGTAGCATCGCTCTCACTGAGCGCCGGTGCTGGAAGGAACGTAGCTGGTTTCCTCGTGAATGAGATGCTGGGAGATACAGTGAGTGAGATGCTAGGTGATACAGTGAGTGTGATGCTGGGAGATACAGTGAGTGAGATACAGTGAGTGAGATGCTAGGTGATACAGTGAGTGAGATGCTGGGAGATACAGTGAGTGAGATGCTAGGTGATACAGTGAGTGTGATGCTGGGAGATACAGTGAGTGACATCCTGGGAGATACTGAGTGTGATGATGGGAGATAAAATGAGTGAGAAGCTGGGAGATACAGTGAGTGTGATGCTGAAAGATACAGTGAGTTGTGATGCTGGGAGATACAGTGAGTGAGGCATCAGTTTCCTCTTTCCCACCCTCCAGGATGCCGTCTCCACCTCACTCACTTGTGTCAGGAGTCACACCTGCTTTCACGCCCTCAGAACCATCCCCTCACCTCACCCCCACACACACAGCACACGATATAACTCATGGAGACTGGACATAGTTGCGACCAGCGGAGAGGCAGGGCCAGGAGCTTGGACTGGACCTTTACAACCATATATAGGTACGCACAGGCACACGTACATACACACACACACACACACACGCACACACACACACACACACACACACACACACACACACACACACACACACACACACACACACACACACACACACACACACACACACACACACACACACACACACACAAACACACACACACACACACACACACACACACTCACACACACATACACTCATACTTATACATACACACGCGCTCTCTCACAAATAAGTCACAGAAATGTTAGGAAATATTTCTTTAGTCTCTGAGAAGTCGGACAGTGGAACGACCTGGAAAAAAGGACTGGTGGAGGCAGACTTGAAAGAGAGGTACTGCAAGGCTCTCGAAGCCAGGAGAGTATGAGCCAAGTAATGATCAGCGAAGAGGCTGGGCTAGGAGCTAAGACTCAATCCCTGCAACCACATACAGGTGAATACATACCTTAGCACACGCCAATGCCCACCCCCAATCACACCCACACCCCATCCAACCCCCCAATCACACCCACACCCCCTCCATCTCTCAATCACACCCACCCACCACCACCCCTGCCCACCTACTCACACACCACCTACACTTCACGCCCACACAAACCACTTATTCGGCCCACGTCTCTGCCACTCCGACCCACTCGCTTACCCTCCCACAGCCCACTCACCCAACACCTCTAAGATCCGGGGCTGCATTTAGGACGTTGGACACCTCTGGACCCACCAGTGGTGCAGGCGATTTTAAAAATAAAATAATGTTTTTTTTTGTTATTACGTGAGATCAGCAACAGAAACGCAACTCTAATAAAATTCAACAGTTGCAAGAACATTTTTCGCAAGCTCCCATCAATCAAAACAGAATTGAATGCAAAAGTTACAAGTATATTTTCATAGGTTTGCAGTAATCAGAATAGAATACAATAGTTAAATATCTATATTCACAGGCAATAGATAAAATGTCTTGCCATTTTTACTGTCATTGACATTCCTTGCTATTCGTTTTTGAAGTTATGTTCAGTATTAAGCTTCATAAGCTATATACAAGTGTAAAATCTATAAACTCAATCGTTGGAACCAAATACAAATCATATTAAATCATAAACGAAGCATCAATCAAATTCAAACATGTGTTAATGCAGATGTGTCGAAACTAGACATTTCTGCACCTTCTTATTAGCAAAGTGGTCCATGAGTTGATCGAAACCAAGATGACGCAACGTTTTGTGCACTCGTAGGTAGGTGAGTCCTTCTTGTGTCACGGTCATACGAAGTCACTTGCTAATACACTTCATTTTTTATAATGATGCGCATCCTTAGTGTATTTACACCGTCATTTTCTACATTTTAAACATTCTTGAAAAGTCTGTAAATTGAGTTACTTTTACACACACAGATAGATCAGGATCGTCACTGTAATTGTCTACGAAAGCTGTGGCTGCAACTTTTTTTTTTCTCTCTCTCTCTCTCTCTCTCTCTCTGGAAACACGTTAGCCCATTAGACAGTTGTTATTGCAGAGGTGGTGATAAACTGGTTAGTGTCTGGTAAGTAATTAGTAAGACGGAACCACTGTCCAGGAGTGAGTAGTGTTCAAGGTGATTGGTCGTAATTTAGGGGATGAAGTCAAATACTAACCTCCTTTTCGCCGGCGCTTGTGAGTTTGAGCATAGTGTTGAGTGCTAGAATGCTCGGTTCCTCCGTGTTCAGAGGCGATAGTATAGACAACTGCAGAGAGGAACTTTGAGATATCTCGCCTGTGGAACGATGCTTCTCCAGTCAATGTTCCACGGGCGAAATGTCTTAATCACCTTCCTCTCCACAGCTGTGAATTTCTATCACCATACGTTAGCATTGCGCCATCTATCTCCTTCTATTCGTATTCATCTGCACACTCCCTCTTCTCCACAAAATATCTCGATATCTTTGCAGAAGCTACAGTAAAATCCCATATGGAACTCGCAGATCAGTGGTGTTATTGTAGATGTAGATAAAAACATGTAAACATTTCAAGGTATTTATTGGGGAAACGTTTCGGTACAAGTGGCTTAAGGGTCAGCGCGTGGAAAGACAAGTCTGTGTATCTCCAGTGTATATACATCCAAAGTTTGTTTGATCCTTGATTTTAGAAAAAATACTCACGAGTACTGAAAACATTGCTCGTAGAAGAGTTATAGAAGAAATATGTACGGAAATATTTATTTCGTCATTAATACCTTTCTAATATTATATAAATAAACAAATATATATATATATATATATATATATATATATATATATATATATATATATATATATATATATATATATATATATATATATATATATATATATATATATATATATATATATATATATATATATATATATATATATATATATAACTTTGTCCTTGGAGGCAAAGAGGGGAATGTATGAAAGTATAGTTTTACCAACGCTCTTATATGGGTGTGAAGCATGGGTGATGAATGTTGCAGCGAGGAGAAGGCTGGAGGCAGTGATGTCATGTCTGAGGGCAATGTGTGGTGTGAATATAATGCAGAGAATTCGTAGTTTGGAAGTTAGGAGGAGGTGCGGGATTACCAAAACTGTTGTCCAGAGGGCTGAGGAAGGGTTGTTGAGGTGGTTCGGACATGTAGAGAGAATGGAGCGAAACAGAATGACTTCAAGAGTGTATCAGTCTGTAGTGGAAGGAAGGCGGGGTAGGGGTCGGCCTAGGAAAGGTTGGAGAGAGGGGGTAAAGGAGGTTTTGTGTGCGAGGGGCTTGGACTTCCAGCAGGTATGCATGAGCGTGTTTGATAGGAGTGAATGGAGACAAATGGTTTTTAATACTTGACGTGCTGTTGGAGTGTGAGCAAAGTAACATTTATGAAGGGGTTCAGGGAAACCGGCAGGCCGGACTTGAGTCCTGGAGATGGGAAGTACATTGCCTGCACTCTGAAGGAGGGGTGTTAATGTTGCAGTTTAAAAACTGTAGTGTAAAGCACCCTTCTGGCAAGACAGTGATGGAGTGAATGATGGTGAAAGTTTTTCTTTTTCGGGTCACCCTGCCTTGGTGGGAATCGGCCAGTGTGATAATAAAAAAAAAATAATATATATGTATATATATATATATATATATATATATATATATATATACATATATATATATATATATATATATATATATATATATATATATATATATATATATATATATATATAACTTATCTTGAGTTTATTTATAAACTCAAGATAAGTCGTTATGAACAACGAACCTTGAACTTATTTTTCTTCTGTTCTCGTTCAACAATTGAAATTATAAGTTTATTTCCTCGTTTAACTATTTTGAACAGTTTCTACCAGTTTTAATAACTATGACATTAGCGAGATTAGACGATGTCTACCCACTGTTAATATTTTTACAGAAATAGCACGAGCTATTAACATTCTGACAATGATAATTGTACAGAATTATTGTAATGATTCTGAGAATAATTATTGTACAGCATTATTATATAATGATTCTGAGAAGTCTTTTCCTGTACCTTAACTGATTTAAATAAAATAATGAACACTGTCATTACCAAAAACGATAAACAGAATAATTTATTCATCGTGAAGTGCACTGCATACCAAAGCGCAATCATTGATTTACTGTCGGATAAACCAATGTTTGCTGATCTTCCTTACAATTCTTCAGGCAGGATGCAACATGGCTGCAATTTTAATCTTAGGACGTTTATTGCGGGATTATCCCGATTTGCTTAGGAAATTTGCATCACATTTCCCCAAGCTTCTCTTCATGTGTGAACTTCCAAAGATACACACGCACAAAAATAACATTCCTCTAAGACTTATAGTTATTTCTGGAGGCAGCGTTGTATTAGCGGGTCTTAGTCACGTGATGACCCGTAGCTGGAGCTTTTGGTCATCTGACCGAGGCCTTCTGCTGGCTTACCCCTCCACCCGTTTTAAAATTATGGTCTTTCCTCGTGGCTTGCTTCCTTGCTTCCTTCGTAGGATAAGAAACGTTAACGTGGGTAAAAAAATAATAGTTAGTGGTGACTCTGATAGAGTGTTCACCCGAGTGTCACTGTCGCTGATACGACTGGAATCTGAATGCAAATTCGCTGTAAGAGATCCGAATTTCCTTGTAGCGTTTTGAGACGTCTTGAGTCTTATTGAATTGTTTGTTTACCAGACGCATTTCTGGTGTGATGGGATGCCAGTGGGTTCAACTTTTTCGTCTGTATTAACTAATAGTTTTATGGTATGCTTCGAGACCGAACTGCTGACCACTATAGTTAACTTTGAAGTCACTTGGCTACGATACGTCGATGATGTACTGGCTGTCCTTCCGACGTCTGTCAACGTACCACGGTACTTACATCGTCGCAGTTATCTGAGTAGAAATATATAAACTTCAAAGTCTAATGAGAAGAAAATAAACAACTACTATTTTCTGGATACCTTAGTATGCAGACGTT